>NC_136954.1:63221932-63334432 GCF_032717465.1 Coenobita brevimanus | reverse complement strand
CACGGATGCACGAAAGTTATTACCTTTTTACCTTAACCTGGCTCAGATCTTCGTCCTTTGGCAGCTTATTTTACGCAGGTCACTGGAGGAAAAAGATATTACCATAGCTCTACATCCTTTCGAAAGCACTTCATGACTAGCATCCTATTATAGTGTTAATCCATTTTCATAACCCGGCATACAGAGTGATGGCACTTTTAGGTCAGGTTAGAGTAAAAGCGGTATGTCGCCATTAATACTCTCACGGTCGGGACAACTCTTGTATTCTTTTCCAGCTAACGCCATATTACTTCATTCAGTTGAGTCATTTATGGGAGTATGAGTGCTAAGATCCACGATAAAAGTGGAATCAGACATAAACACACTAGGCTCTCCCTCACCCACCGCTCCATCCGACTGCATGCGGAAAGCACGTCACTTTTATATTGTTAGAAAATTGCAGTTTTAAGCCGACACTGAACACGCAAACTACAGTAAACCGTTTCAATGCTCTTGTTTACTTATGTAATCCCTCCATCTCTCACTTTCCTCCTCCTCCTCCTCCTCCTCCTCTCTCTCTCTCTCTCTCTCTCTCCTTACTATCCCAAGAAGACTGTTCCACTTGGGATGGGTAAGCAGTAGTAAAGGGGTTAAATATGGCTGAATAAAATCGCCTGCAGATAGCAAGAATAATTAAGACGAGGTTACCGGATTCAAGGAGATGACCACTTCATTCCGATGACCCAGCTCTTACCTTTTAATCTTGGTACAAGATGACTGTATTCAGCTTAATACAAAAGCACCCTAGTACTCAAGAGGTTCATGAAGGGTACATCTAATCCCTCCAATTCGAAAAGCCACTTCTCTGCTGGATAAGGTGTTCGATGCAATACAGTACAAAATAAATAATCGACCTGTTGTGTTAAAAATCTGCTCCATACCTCAATGTCTACAGAATAAATAAATAATATATATATATATATATATATATATATATATATATATATATATATATATATTGCGTTATAAAATCAACTTGCAGCTGTTCACTCCATGGGAACGACACTAGAATCTTAACCCCTTCAATCTGGTGACGTACCGGTATTCTACTAGTTTATTTGTGCTATCTCCACACGATGATCTTCATCTCAGCAGACATTTTTGTCGGAGCCGGGTCAGTGAAACCTGTATCTTACTCCCTCCTCCACAGTTCGAAATGTTTCTAGTAAGCTGAATAAATCCGTCTGGAGGCAGTAAGAATGAAATATACGTGATCGGATCGAGGTAGTGAATCCTTTCAATACGATGCTGCACGTCTACATTTAAATCTATTCTTGTCACTCTTTTGCGATTTTATTCAGGTAAGGGGAGATGCCTCGTAGTGTAGGGGTTAATGAAGACCATAACACCTCATGTTCGATATGTCTCTCCTATACTAAAGAAAAAAAAAAAATGGAAGTCGCTCGAATCAACTACAAATCACGTTCTCGAGTGGAAAGTACTAAATCAGTTATGTTCCTTGTACTCTCTGCTTTAAGGACTGGCCCGCTGTGCTTCTGGGTGTCTTCCTTAATTTTACTCTTGCTGTCTTCTGACGATTTTATTCAGCAAAGAACAGATTTTTTTTTTTTTTCCCAGGTGGAGGGGTTACATGTTACCCTTAATATATCTATTCAGTACGAGGCCATTCCAAAATTGAATGAAATCGTCTGGTGGTAATAATGGTAACTAAAAACTAAGTCACCGGATTCAAAGTGTTATGTTCGGCTTTCTGAACACAGGTTCCGAAATACGCAGTTTCCGACAGAGGGACTACATACAGTAGAGTGGCGTAAGGTCCGGCCGATATGCGTGAAACTGTTGAATTACTTGCGTCACTTCCTCTTCATCCCGTAGGCGTTATTCTTTCCCTCCACTGGCGTATACTCCAATGTATTCATTCTACCACCAGTCCATTTTGCACAGCTTTCCAGAAATTTTAGGAACTGGAGAGATTAGATATAGCCTTCACTAACCTTGCTGCAGCTAAAGGTCATCCCTAGACACAGTAAAATCGTCTAAAGGCTGCAGTTAAAAAGAAGAATTACGTCGAATGGTTAATCAGTTTTGCACCATGGTATTATATACTCTTGCTTCCACCATGTAATATACTCAGAGAGAAGGGATTGACTTTTTGTACTGGAGATAAAAGCAATCCCCCTCCCCAGAAAAATAATAATAATGAAACCGCCATTGGCAGAGCGCTTGCCGGCTGGATCCGATTGTGTCTGGCGTTAGACACTGCCACCTTCTATGTGTCTTTAAAATTTCATAAAGATCCGATGAGAATTGACGGAGAGATGAATTTTTAAAAATCGGCCCAATGATAAAGATAGGGATTCAACCCCCACCAAGCCCAAGGCCTTTGACCGATTTTGATGAAAAATAATAGGCTTCCAGGGTTTATGGATATCTACCTTCTGATTTTTTTTTTCTTTTTCAGGACGACTGGCACCAAATTGTGACCTGCAGAGGGCAGACAAACAAACAAAAATAAGGAACTGATCAAGATGCTAGCCGAATCTTTCTATTCCGGCAAACAATAAAATGAAATCTCTTAACCGTTTCTATACTACGTCGTCCTTTAGACACAGTTGGCTTAGGACGTTTCCCAGAGGCGAGTAAAATCATCTGACGTGCAGTAAAAACCACAGGCCGTCCCCGGCTAATTAAACATTCATTCAAGTTATATATTCTTCGATGCAGGAGAATTTCTAGAAATCAAGCTGTCCGTCAGTCACTCATTACCGATTTTCGGATGACAGGCTAGAAAAGCAACAGGTTCTGAAGCTCCAGCAGGTACTATTTTTGCACTTATTATTCTTGTTATCTCCAGACGACTTAATTCAGGAAAAACTTTCCCAGCTGGAGAGGAAAAATTTCAATATAGTTTTCAATGACCTCTCCGCTCCTAGATGGCATTCTAGAGTTGACTAAAATCGTTTGGTGGTAGTGGTAGCTTGATCAAAATGACAAATATCTCATCGGACTGACGGGGTTGTGTTAATATACTTGATACCATAGGACTATATATATATATATATATATATATATATATATATATATATATATATATATATATATATATATATATATATATATATATCGATATGAGAAGGTCTGATACAGTGTCCTACTATCCCTTTCAGTACAATACAAACAAGTCCCATTGTTACATTCAGGTTAACGCAGTATGATTTATTCACCTCAGGAAACAACTCGTGCTGCAGAGGTTAACGTTACACACACACCAACTTCCGAGCACAATCGGGCACAATACATACACAGGATACACAGGCATGCTCAACAGAATTACAGATACCGTTATATATACACACACAACAAGAACATGCAAATTTAACACAATGACTCCCCTCCCCCTCTCTCTCTCAACACACGGCATGTGCGTATCATAGAATACTGAATAGCATTAGAAGTGTACCCCGTCTTCTTCATGGAGAGATTTTTTTTTTTTTAGGCCTTCATTTCACGAGAGAGAGAGAGAGAGAGAGAGAGAGAGAGAGAGAGAGAG
This sequence comes from Coenobita brevimanus, assembly GCF_032717465.1. NCBI lineage: Eukaryota > Metazoa > Arthropoda > Malacostraca > Decapoda > Coenobitidae > Coenobita > Coenobita brevimanus. The sequence continues at coordinate 63,330,882 of NC_136954.1, read as the reverse complement.
AGAGAGAGAGAGAGAGAGAGAGAATTAAAGAGAGACAGGAGTTAAAAAGAGCAAGGTAGATAATAAGAAGCATGTGAGTAGGTCACCTGCCGCGTGATGTACAAACCTGTAATTAAGGTGATGATGGGGGCCAGTGTTGGTACAGCTGTGGTGGAAGCATTGCTGGTAACCTGATGGTAGAAATGTTGGTAGGTGGTGGCAATACTTACTAGTTGATGGTGGCAGATATAGTGATAGGTGGTGACTGTGGTGAAAATGTTGGTAACTGGTAGTTGTGGTGAAAATGATGGAAGGTGATGGCGATGGTAGAAAAGTTTGTGGGTGGTGGTAGGAAGGATGGCGGGGAGTCGCAGGAATTGTGGCAGATGGTGATACGACTTGTTGAAAATTGGGAGTTTGCATTCACTTTCAGCCTCTTCTTTTCTTGCTAACAAGAGACGATTACATGTAACTTAGGAGACGCTTATCGGACTTGAAGGGTTAGATACATCCTTCATTACCTCCTTCTCTAAGAGGGATTTCCTAAACTGTATGAAATCGCCTGGCAGCATAAAAAATAAATTGGTCGAAGAAGTGGAAGAAAAAACAAAAACAAATAGGGGGTGGGGTATACGCACCGCTCCCTCCCACATGATAGTTTGCAAGTCAAAGGACGTCATCACAGGGTGGGAGTTATCCAAGGAATATACAGCAGAGTCACGTGGAAGTCTGCACTTTACGAGGCAAAATGAGGGTGAACTATATACAGTACCGTGTTGCTCGGCTGGATGGCAGGCACCATCAGCTAAGTGTCGTCTACTGCGACCAGTGGGGTATGTAGACAAACATTAGAGTACGCTCACCTCAGTGACGGTAGGCTTCGTGCCACCTGTTTCAAGAGTTGAGGCTGTTTACGTGGGAAGCGAAGGGAAACGCACCCTAAAGAATGTTTTCACCTGTTTCCCAAGGATACTAGATGGTCAGGAGGTAACTGCTAAATATACTGCATAATACTGGTGCCCTCACCTTACCTGGGGTACTAACTGCTCCGGAATGGCGTTTCCTCAGCAATTATTATTACTGATACCGGTATCAGTTATATTTCAATAAAGGTAGGCTGATATTCTATTTGAGCACTACATTATAAGTCACTAAGTACACCCACATAAGCGGTTAACAAGTCAATACGAATCTTTTCAATTGGCTTTACATTGAGTGGCAAGCCTAATGGTGACTACTGTAAGTATACCCACATAAGAGGTTAACAAGTCAATAAGCAACTTTTCAATTGGCTTTACATTGAGTGGCAAGCCTACTGGTTACCTGTAAGCCAGGAAACCATTTACAAAACTGGGCGGTAGGCATAAAACCAAAATATACATGTTCCCTACGTGTCAACAAGTGGGTTGGCGGAGGATTAGCGTCCCTCCCCGTAAACAACTAACTCAAGAATAACGGGCACTCCTTGTGGGATTATGGCGTCTGGCTATGACTGATAACATTTTGGTTCTTGCCAGTTACTTCTGTATAACTTATGTTGCTAATGGATGACTGCAGCGAAGTACAATAAATATTTGCTTTTAAAGATGTCTGTGACTGAAGTCTGTATTCAGAAGCACTAGCACTAATGTGTGTGTGTGTGTGTGTGTGTGTGAACTGGTTACCCCAAATAAACTTATCACAAATAAGCAGTTAGTATCAATGTCCTTAAAAACTTTGTAGCGTATGTATCATTACATTATGGTAAACGCACTGACGGAAATGGCACTGATACAATACAAATAACTTATTTATGTTTATGGTGTCAAGCACTGTGGGCAATATTGCTTAAATCAAGGAAAATAAACAGTCTGCCCTCAAACACCTGTCCATGTCCGTTTTCTCTTTCATTTTCTATTAGTAGCCTGTGTTTCCGCGGGATGACTGCACTGGTATTTACCTTGAAATTCTGTACATGCAGTATGTCTATGGTTACATGTGCGTGAATATATACATATATGTATCGATATATACGTATATGTATGTGTGCATATGTGCCTCTCTCTGCATACGTATGTACATAAAAGCATGTAATGATAATTACTGCAACAACTCTGTACCATGTATGTCATTGTATGTCTTTGTTCATTAATGTGCTTGTAGTGATAATTACTTTTATACCTTCTATACCCTAAGATACCGATTTTTTTTTTCTTTGCTCTCATGCACCCTTCTCTGCTTGGCCTTCAGGGGCAGTGTTCCCCAGTGTTGAGGCTTGTACTGAATGGTAAATAAAGAACCTAAGAAAAAAAAAAAAAATTTACTCATGGAACTGACTTCCTCGTGACAATATTCCTAGAAGTTAACCCTTGCAGACGTGGACATGTCTCTCCAACGAATTCTATAGCGAAGGAATTTTCATGATAATCTGTGTCAGAGAGATGATGGGATTTCGAGGCAGAAAACACGTTAGGTGTGACTGTATTTTACACAGTTCTCATTGTGGACAAAGTTACAAGCACCTCGAATTTCATAGATGGCGACTGTAAGATTTGAGAATCACGTCCTTGGCTCAAAATGCATGAGGGAATTATTTCATTATCAGCAGCCCTTGGTTAAATAGAGTGAATTCCAGTTTCGTGAGGAGGTAGAGGTTGCAGATTTTAGCATCTCATTCTTAACTTCTTACTGGTCGTTGTACTTGCCTGAATGATCCAATTTGCAACTGATAGCCATTAGTCTATTTTAACTAACTCCCACTTCATATTTTTATGCAGCCACTGTAAGTAGTATCTGGTGCCCTGTCATATCAATTAAAAAAAAAAAAATAGTTCTATTCGTCACGGGTCGGATACAAGTCAGATACACAGCAGACAACGCACATCAGCTCAGTACTTGTCATGCAGCCTGTGTATGCAGTACAATACAATGTCCAACAATGAGACCAGTGGAGCAATTGTCTTCAGCCCATGGTACATTTTCCTATTATAATCTTCCTGCTACCAGACGATTATTTCCCTTTACCTTAAGGGAGGCCTCTTGAAGTGATAGGGTGAATGATGACGATTGTATATCTAACCCATCTAATTCGAACTTTAAAACAATAAGAAAGAAGTGAGCAATGATAAACTACATAGAAATACGTCATCACTGTGAGGTTAGTGCAAAGCTATAGGTCTCCATTAATATCTACACTGAGATAGTCTTTTTCATTCCTTTCCTACTACAGTCATTCGATTTTATTCTTGCGGACAACGAACCCTACACTATGCATGCAGCGTGTGAGGCAAGCAGCGCACTTCAGCGGGCCAGGAGTACAACAATGAGGCCAGCGGCGTAATTAACAGCGCGGTAACACAATAAGAGACCACGACCTTCACTTGTTTTCCGCAAGCCGCCTCCATGAGTTGCCACACCACATTTACTTACATAACTTTGTAAATTTGCTCTCAAAAGTGTTAAGCGGTCGTTGAGCACTATACATTTCTTGAATATCGCTAGTAAATATGGTTGCGTTAGTAAAAAAAAAAAATAAATAAACAAATAAACAAATCCATGAAAGATATTACTCAACGACAATATATATATATACGGTATCTATATCTGGTTAAATAGTTGCTAACAGGCAACCCTAGGGTTGCCCGCCATTCTGTTTCAGCCTCATTTACATACTTCTGAAGGTTGAATTTATGACCCTACTTTACTGAATGCCAAAGTTTAGGCCTACTTTTCACAATAACATTTACATATCAACTAAGTGCATGACGCTTTTTGAAGGCTGAATTTATGTCTCCATTTCACATTATGTTGTGGCTGTGGCCAACCTGTCTCGTAAATACAGCGGTTCCCCCCCCCTCCCCCCCCTTTTTTTTTTTCCCCTGTTCATTACCCTACTTTTTACATCGTCCCTATCATATTACTCCACATGACTACCATTTCCATGACCAAAAGGTATTTTCCCTACAACATTACTCCATATGACTACTATTTCCATGACCAAAAGATATTTTCTTCTAGTCACCACCCTATATTTAAAAGAATGAGCGAAACTGTTTGCAAGCCCCTAATTTTTTATTGTCATTACAGAACACTGTACTTGTTAAATGTGACCAACCTTCATCCCACATTACAGAACGTAGTCACTCGCGCTACAGAAATGTCGGACTTACTGTACGATTATCACAAGTTTCATTCAAAGGTACTCCACAGGCGATAATGTATTTCTGTTTTTTTCGGGAAACCATTGTTGCATGGGTTACACCACATCCAGCCCGCTAATTGGGGAACCCGAGTTCGATTCGCGGCTTGGTCACACCCTTGGATAAAGTTTGGTTCTACCTTGTCAAAGGTCATCCAACACTAAAGCTGGGGACCTGGAGGTAATGCTGATTGTCTTCTGTCGTTTTACAGAACTCAACAAAGCCTGACTGCCTTTACGAACCTAAGGCACTTGATAAGCATTAATAGGTATTAAACCTTCTCAGGTTTATAAGTTCTAATTTGGCAATGTATTCTCGTTGTCAGGGGAAATCATAGCCCTTCTTCCTCCTTGATGTTTGTATTTAATTTGTGCCCTCTTAACATACAGGCTGATGTTAAGGTGTAAAGTTCAAAATACACAGCTGAGAAAGAAGTGTTATAGCATATCCTAAGGCAAAGAGAATACGGACCCTAGTAGGCTACCCATACATTCTTCTTAACATATGTTACAACTTTCTCACATTTTCCAGCGGATTATTTTCTTAATAACACGAGGGGGTCCTGTGTAAGTTGAAGAAAACAATGGCGTTCGTAAAAACTATAACTGAAGCGGTTAACATAGTTTAACTAAGTTGAATAAAACAGCATGGCGTTGGTAAAAGTAATCTATAAATGAAGCGATTAACGTTGTTTACTTCCCATACTGCACTTTAACACACACACACACACACACACATACACACACACACACACATACACACACACCGCTCGCTGGTGCAGTGGTAACGTTCTCGCTTGCCAGCTGGTGGACGGGAGTTCGCGCCTCGCTCAGGTTGCGAAAAGTTTCACTGATGAAGTGGGTGGTTACTGTCCCCCTTGAGCAAGGGGATGGGTGTGTGTGAAGGTCACAGCCTTGCCCTTAGATCGGACTATATGAGCTCTCAGCTCCCTTCCGGGAGGGTAAAAAGCTGACGATCACGACCATCAAGTGATAATGACCGACCCGGTGAATCACACACACACAAAGGCTCTTCAATGAAAGTTCTCCTTAAAGTTGCAGTAGAGTTTGGCGGCAGCAAAATTAAAATACGGACTAAAGTGCATCCAGTTCACCATGTAGTACAATATATATATATATATATGTACAAACCCTTTCGCACAAAGAACTCGTATGATGAAAATAGTTTCCAGAAGGGACAAGGAAACAGTAAGTCATGATACTGAAGAGGTTAATTTCCTGTTGAATAATTGGTACAGTAACACCTGACCCACAAGCAATACCCACCACCTACTACATTCATATTAATCCATTCACTCACAATGTAAGTAGGCTAATATGTACTGTGTTCCAGGCTGGTTACAAATAGCCTTATATCACCAGTAAGTTTCATTTGTACCAAACTTCAGTTTACGCGAGTAGGTTAAGAGGCATTGTACTCAGGGCTGGCTAGAAATAGCCTTGATTTAGTAGTTGGACACCCTACATGCATGTGATTAAGTGACGTCACGAATTTTGGCGGGAAGCGAGTGACCGCCATCCCCCCTCCCCCCCCGGCGGACGTATGTCGAAACACTTCACATGTAGGATTTGTGCTTAACTCCTCTCAGTGTTAACTTGTTCCTCATTCCTCACGGTACTGTGGTGTGCTTTGTAAGTACATGGACTAGCGAGAGAAGAGCAGAGAGAGGATATTATATTTCACGTACATACGGTGAGTGGATAGTTTCATCAACAAGTCAGCATCAGGCCTCGTGATCTATGGACGAAAATTCCTCCTCTTTCCCTTTTTAGTGTACAATTAACCATTCGAACCGTTACGTTAGTAAAATAATTTCATTCCATCTACGGGTTAGCCTGAATGAATTATCACTAAACTACTATGGCTGACAAGTTGCATCTCTAGATTTGCAAGAATTTATAAATGAAAGTCATAAAGATGCCAAAGTTGAAAAGTGTGAATGCAAAAATATATGAAACATTCAGTTTAATTATATATCGTATTTCCTCACCCTGTCCTTGGGTGGGAAAGGAGGTCTGGATGATGATGATGATGTATTTGCTTCAATACACAAAGTCTGTAAGCAACGTTGGGTCTGGTTAGTACCTGGATGGGTGACCGCCTGGGAACACCAGATGCTGTTGGCATAACGTTCTCCCTACGTGTCAAGTGGGGTTGGTGGAGGATTAGTGCCCCTCCCTGTAAAACAATTAACTCTAAGCCCTTGGCCACCCCGTTTGGGATACATGGCGTCTGGCAATGAATGAATGAATGATACTATGGCTGATTATCTGTAGCCTCAGTATAACCTAGCCTGGCAAAATAATACTTAATCTAACTTCAGTGATATATCCTAATTCAACATAACTAAAATGAAGAAGTCTGAAACGAATACGCTGAACTTTTTACTCCTTAAACCCGATGACATGTACTTGGTAGTTTAGTCTTGCTACTTCCAGAAGTTTTTACTCAGATTGGGAAACGCCTGTCATACTGACTGGTGCTTACAATGGCTACATTCAACTCAGTTCGTAAATTTTCCTAAGCTGCGTAAATCGTCTGGAGGCAGCAAGAATAAATCAACAAACAACATCAAGGGATTCAGGGGGTTAAGTACGGCTCACACATTTGCCCCAGTTAATTGAAAAAAGACGCATTAGCTATCTTCACTCCCTTTGCAGAGACGCCTTGATGATGTTACTTCAGAGCACAACTACCTTGATGTGATGTAAGTATTTGTACACTATTTCCAAACGAGTTTATTGAAAATACAACGTTATTACTATACTGGTATTACACTAACAACACTACTACTTCTGCTACTACTACTACTGTTACTACTACTAATGTTACTATTAATACTACTACTGTTACTACTACTAATGTTACTATTACTACTACTACTGCTGCTACTATTACTACTACTACTACTATACGCGTAGTTGTCAGGCATAGCGCAGTTATACTGGTAATGATTTACACTACATTTACTTAATATCTCCTGAAGGACAGTCATTATCACTGATGGAATAATATTTTACATACGAAAAAGCTAAGCAAATTGTTACTTTCTCTGGAAAAAATGTATTTTCCACAAATTCAGTGATGATTTAAGTATACTTGATCTTTTCTACCTAAGAAAAGAAACACATTCTTTTGCACTTTACTGTATGTTTCCGTGCTCCCGAGCTGACTGAAGTACTGTACTGTATGTTTCCGTGTTCCCGAGCTGACTGAAGTGCTGTAATGTTGTCCCTGCCAATAACAGAGGTGAAGAGACTAAAAGGTATCGCATAAATTACTAGGATTTTCCATAACACATTTTTTTGCTGTCATCGATACTTAGTTTACCTAAGAAATTTAAATTCCTGCTATCAAGATAATTACAAACAACAGTTATCCCATGAAGCATTGTGGATATGGTGTTGTAATGATTTCAGACACGGAAAATGTAAATATACTAATAATAATGAATAATCGCTATCAATAAAAATGGCCAATTAAACCTTGAGGCCTTTATATTACTATTACTTTTTTAATTTTATTTAACTCCAGACGATTATAATCAGTTTGGAAAAGACCTCTCTAACTGAAGCAGCATTATTCCCCCCCCCCAACGATAAAAGACAATGTTTATTTGGCTTAGTACAGCCCCTCAGTGATGAAGGGGTTAATGAAGGCTATATCTAACACACCCAGCTGGTAATGTCCATCATAAGCCGATTAAAGTCGCCGAGTAGTAGCAGAAAAAAAAAAAAAAAAAAAAGACGTAGGCGTCCTTTAGCAGATTTGACAATAAAGGCCGTACTCCAGGTGGCACAAGGAGTCTCGTAACACTTCTTCCTTAGTGATTTATTTAATATATTTAGCCTAAACATTCTTGTGCATACTCTTTTTAAATTTTCTGCTGATACAGTTTGGCATTAATATCACACGAGAGGATACTGATATTTAATGTGCAAAATACATTGCTATGGAGCAAGTGTTAGGAAATATCTAGAGCGGTTTATATATGGCTCTAAGGTATATCATTTTTCAAGGTGATTTCTCGAGCTTACAGTCAACAGGTTAACCCCTTCACTACGAGGATGTTTATTTCATTCCAGACAATTCTGCTCACGTCAGGGGGAGATATTCGATGTGGATGGGTTAGGTACAACTTTCAAGAACTCCCTCACTACCAAGACACTCTCTAAGTTGAATAAAATAGTCTGGTAACAGCAAACATCAAACACAAAAGACGTCTGCTGGCTGAAGGGGCTAAGGTTCTTATTCTGAGTAGGTTAAGACCCTTCGTAACACTTCTTCCTATGAGATTTGTTATTTATTCTTTAATACATCTTCTAACTTTATTCATATTGTTTTCATACCGATACAGTTTTGCATCGATAACATCTTCGGGGACTACGAGGTGTAATGTCTGAATAAATCGCTAAGTATTAGGCGTAACGAGAGATCTTGAAGCGACTTAAATACGTGCCTACAGCCGACTGATACTGATGGCTATTATTTTACTGAAGAATAATATTTTATCAAGTTTTCATCGGTTTAGAATCAACATACCCATTTCTAAAGATTGATCTCTTCACCAAAACGAGGTATTCTTTATTTCAGCCTTGTTATGTCCTGGCAATTTTTATTTAAGTCTGAAACGACTAGAAGAACTGAAAAGGCTTATATGGCTAAATCCAACCCCCCTCTAGTTCGAAAAATTCCCCTTTCCCACAGCTGAATAAAATCATCTGTAGGTAGAAATGATGTACTAGTAAATGTGCCACAGGATTCACGGGGCAAACCACTTCAGTCCCATGGCGTATTACCGTATTTTTTCTTACCGCCTCAGACGATTTTATTTAGTCTGAGGGAGATTTTTCAAACTGGGAGGATATGATACAGCCTTCATTAATCCTCCACTAGCAAAAATCAGTCAATAAAAGACGCCGCCGGATTGAAGAGGTTAACATATCTCCCCACTTCAGATTTATTTACCCTTCCACCGTGACAAAAGGGTTTATGACAGCTAAAATAAAATCCAACCCATCCAATTCAAAAAGTCTCTCCTACGTTGAATAAAATCGTCTGGAGGTAGGAATCGTATCAATAAATATGTCATCGATTTATATAAGGGGTTAATAAGTCCACAAACAAAAATAAGATATATATTATCCTTGCCCATTCTGACGTCCCTACAGGAAGACATCGAGGGATCCAGAGAGTGAGAGGGAGGGGAGGAGGAGGTGGGGGTGGTTGTGGTGGGGGTGGGTGCTGGTGGTGGTTCTCCTGCTCATCTCCTTCCCTTACACTTACACACTTTCTCTTATCTTCCCTTCCATCTCAACACCTTCTAAGGCTACCATTAAGTCTGCTTCGTTATCTACTATCTCCATCACTACGAAGTCTGCCACTAGCTCTCCTTCGGCATCTGCTGTCTCCAACTATTCTTCGTCTGTCACTAATTCTCCTTCGTTATCTACTATCTCCACCACTACTAAGTCAGTCACCAACACACCTTCGTTATCCACCGTTTCAGGGTCTTCTGCCTCCTCTAAATCTAACTCTCCTCCACTGCCTGTTACCTCTATCAATCCTTCACCCGTCTCTTCTAAATCTAACACCCTTTCTTCAATCATCCCTTCCGTTTCCAGTTCTTCTAACTCTACCACAAGCACTCCTTCGTTGTCTGTTGCCTCTACCAATTTTTCATCCATCTCTACCTCTCCTTTTCTGTCCACCGTCTCGACTAATTCTTCATCTACCTCTTCTGTATCGACCACTGACTCTCCCTCGTTCCCTACTACCTCTACCACCTCTGAGTCTTCATCTACCTTTTCTTTAGTTAAAAGTAATTCAACCCGTCACCAGCCAAAGGCAAAAATACCCCTACAATCTATCTATTACAGTCAAGCACCATTCTACTACTCTGTATTGCCTTTCTACCGCAAGCTACTTCCTTCCTACCACAATCTCGACCGCAACAACCACAATCGGGGCCCCAGCTACCACAGTCCAAACCCTAACTACCATAATCCAGCCTTCAAGCCACAACCACAGACTGACCCAGCCACGGCAACCACCAGGAAGCAACGGAGCAATTCTACATGGACTGAGGTAAGTCATCATCACCATCATCATCTTCATGATTATCTCTCCACTAATAGGGCGGGTAAGAAGTATGAAGAGCCAACTCGTCATACATCTGCCACCTCTATATAAATGACCTGTCACCTGATTCATAATAATAATAATAATAATAATAATTAGAACGTCGTAAAACTGTCCAAGGGCAATTTCAATATAGAAAAGCTTCCCACAGCCACTAGTTACTTAGAAGCCGGGCTACGAGTACAAAGAGACCTTGAGATCAAGGTCATTGATCTTCTGCATGTGACCTTAGGTCATCAAGATCCGTAAGGCCACCTATTTTGGTGGCACTAGCTTTCTACTTTCCTGTAAAATCATGTGACTTCTCTCTTCCGGAGAAGTCCAAAATTCTGGACAACAAGCGATCCCAGGGAATAATGATCCGATCTGGACTATATTAAACACTGAATTCTGGATATGCCCCATGCATATGCTATAACAATTTCAATCCTCTAACTTAAGCGGTTATTGAGCTTTAGGATCACAGTTTTTTCTTTTTTTCTTTTTCTCCGGATCCTATCTGGGTTCCGGTAATCAGATCAGGAGGATATTTGGTCAGATGAAGCGGCCAACCAGTACTATAATATGGAAAAGAATGAAGGTTGTAGCTCAAACGGTAGGCAAATGGCAGTGATTTACATCTTCCGAAGAATAATAATAACAATAATAATGACTAAAACAAGAAAATTTCCCACAGGGATGTAGGAAAATTTTAAATAATAATAATAATAATTATTATTATTATTATTATAATAATAATAATAATAATGTATCACTACATCATCAGTGCTTCATGTTAAGAAACACCACACGAAGAGTTTTGAATTGTTACAGTGCATAACTAAGCAGAAAATATATTTTTTACAAAGTGAGTCCGTAAAAAAGCCTAACAAAACATGCTCAAAAATCTATGTTTACTCAAAATTAGCAGACAACTGAAATAATATGGAGAAGCATCACTCACGTCCAATTTCATCGCTCAAGGGTGACGGTAACGATACTGGAGTAAACGACAAAAGACTGCGATATTTTTAGAACTGTACTTTCATAGGGCAAAGATGAGCAAGAGAGGAATGTAACTCCCCTCGACTAATTAAAAGCATACATTTCACTACGATGACGTAATTTTCACTACAGCCTTGCTTTCACCAGGTGACTTTACTCAACCTACTACAGATTTCCGAATTAAAGATGATGGAATTACTGTAGATCTACTTGTAAATTATGTACCGTAGTCCACGTTAAGATCGAACCTTCTCCTCGGGGGCAGAGTGATAACTAGAATCATCCCTTCCCATGCTCGCGAAGATACAGTCTCCATTAACCCTTTCACTTTACGGCGTCTCCCATAAAGTGAATAAAATCGTTTCGCAGTACCAAGAATTATATTAAAAGTACATCATCGTACTGAAGAAGTTAATACGTAGAAAGAATTGCACTTTAGTAGTTTGATAATACTCAGTATGTGAAAGGAGAAGAATACATTAGGACTTAATCATACATTACAATTAGGTCCGTATGATAAATTGCTCGTCGGTCATAAGATCGGGTCTATTAAATAAAACGAAGTAGTTTTTATTATCACAAGCAGATCTATATTGTAAAATATGCTACTGCATGCTATAAGAAGCTGGTCTGTAAGATAAAATAAGATACTGTTTATTATTAAAAGCGACTCACAGGCTACTGTTTGTCACCGGCTGTGAATCAATAGCAAGGCACTGTTTGTCTATGTTCATGAAACATGACAAAGAACACCTTTGTTTGACACCCCCACCATTGGAGGCCGCTTCCCCTGTTGGGGGTGGAGGGGGATCGTGGATTTCTTCATGCCTATGACCTGACGCGAGAGAAGCTCTACTGCTGTGCGAACATTTGTATTCAAAAAAAAAAAAAAAAAAAAAAAAAAAAAACTAACGGTTTTGGTTGGGGCATCCGGGTCCCGCCGCCCCTGAGGGAAGCGGACCTTGGGTGTACCACCCAAACCTGAAACCTGGCCCATGGAGAGGTCTTGCATTATGCAAAATTTCGTTTTCCTAACACTCCTCCCAGAAGGGCTGAACCCCATTCTTCATGAGCGTACAGTGATTCAGTGAGTGAGGAACACTGTTAGGGACAAGCGCTATATTTGACCACCCTTGTGGGTGCAGCAAAAATTTAACATATTGGCCGTGTTATATGTTGGTGTGTCAGAGACCTGTTTTCCTGTGAGGCTAGCACGATTTCCAGCTCTTTCTTACAAAGTTATATTCAACAGTGCACTTCAGTATTCTCCTTTATACTGTTTATACCTTTGAATACGAACACAGAGTGCATTATTAACCTATAAAAGAATACTAAGGTGCCACAGCAGAAATAAACTGACAAAGAAGAGGTTCTGCGAATAGCATGCCACCAACGCTGAAAAGCCTCGCAGGCCAGAGTGTACTTCCCCGCTCTCCACCGTCTTCATAATGAGGCAAGATACAGGAGAGCGTTGCATGCTTGCTTACTTGATTGTTTCCCCCGATCTCTGGCTGGATCTTTAAGGACACTTCTATAGCCCAGGCGAATAAGGACTGTGTACTACACCGCACGTACTCTAATCCAATAATTTGGATCCTGAACCCCCTCCAGCTCAGCTGATGGCAATTAAGGAACGTCAAGTTTCATGCAACCATGACTTTGTATTCGAGGTGCAGCAGTGGTACAGTACCACCAAGTGAAGAGAAACTTATTATAGCAGCTCTAACGGAGTACAAATGAGGTGTGTTGTGGTGGCAAAACCAACGTGACAGCTTTAATACGAGTATACGCACTTGTCTTGGAAAATGAAAATACAATAAATTAATCCAGTATTCCATTACATCAGGGCCTCACCTACTTGTAGGTATTTCGTTCTGACTACCTTCATATAATTATATTCAGCTGAGGGAAAGCCCATGCCCGCTAAAGGGATGAGGTAAGGCCCAGTGGTGTGTCCAGTGTGTCTCAGTGGTTGCGGTGGTGGTGACGGTGGCATAGACACATTCATCTCCTCCCTTAACTCCTTCTAATCGATGATATTTTTAGTATATTCTTGGTGCTCCTAGACGATGTTAACTTTTCAAACTGGAGGCATTAGATATATCCTTCAACCCCAACTGGAAGGGTTTAGTACAGCCTTCATTAACCCACCACTACTAGCGCACTTTCCTCAGCCGAGTTAACTGTCGGACAGTAGGAAAAGTTATTAGAAATACGCCATCGGTGTGAAGAGACAATAATATAATACCATTCATAAGACCCCCTAAAAATGGACTCTCTTTGTGTGTGTGTGTGTGTGTGTGTGTGTGTGTGTGTGTGTGTGTGTGTGTGTGTGTGTGTGTGTGTGTGTGTGTGTGTGTGTGTGTGTGTGTGTGTGTGTGTGTGTTTATCGAAACATACATACACACACACATAAATATATACATACACGTACATATTTTGTGCTATAAATCATGTCAAGCACAATGGAGCTGGTAAATGCATTTCAAAAGCCTTTGTCCCATTATGATCATACTGTCAAAAACATATACGTATCAAAAGCTTCTGGATTCAGTATGAAGCCTCTACAAAATTATATCATGAAAATGATTGCATGAAACATCAAGACCTTCAACAGGAAGATGCCCATGCAGCAAAATATTTTTAGCTCTATGTATATCCTGAATACAATAACAAGCAAGGAGTGTGGAGGAGTATCAAGGAGTGCGTAGGAGTTGCGGGGAATGTGGAAGAGTTGAAGAGCTGGTACATTTTAGTCCACTTCCTGCCTCAAGAAGCCGTATTCTCCTGTGCTAAGGAGGCTCTCAACAACTTCTTTTCAGTGTCTTTCTGTGCCTGGAACATCAGTAATTTTCTTGTATGTTATTCATGTCAACTATGTCAATAACAAAGACCTGCACAAGAGTATCTGACCCACCGGCAGTCGACTCGGTGGAGTGTTTGTGTCAGTCGTCCTGACCTGTCTTCCCACATGCTCGCACCCAGTCGATGTTCCCTCCATGGCACAAACTCTCACTCACAAACACAGCTACTCCCAACACAACTTCCTGATGCAACTTTTCACCCTACCCTTCGAACTTCACCATCTATATCCCTGCGTGAAACATTTGGCGGGGGCGGGTCACTTCTTAAGTGGTGTTCATCGGCCCTACAAATATAGTTGTCCTTCAGGATCCACAAGACACGACTTGTACGTACTGCATACTATCAGAGCAACCACTAATGTCCATTGTGTGCAATCCGACCAATGCAATACATAAAAAACATTCGAGAGTACTACATTACGACAAAAGGCTCAAGATAATAGTACTACTACTACTACTACTACTAACTAGAGGGGTACTCAGTGGAGCGCACCTCTCCGACATGGGCAACGAAGTCATTCTTCACAATGGGTTAGGGTTTCTCATCACTGATTAAGGATTCGGAAAAAGTGCTTTCCGGATCCAGAATCTGTAATACGATCCGGATCGGTCCCAAAAGTTAATCGATTGTTCCCTGGGACATGGGCTATCTACCCACCAAATTTAGTCCAAATCTGTCTTTTAGTATTTAAGTAATCCTGCTAACAGACAAATTAACAAACAAACAAACAGGGGTGAAGGTCGAGGTGGCGGAAGGGATCTTAGGCCCTCGAGGCCGAGACTGCGACCCAGTGTAGGTCTGTGATGCAGAGGACGGGTCGCTTGGAAAGCCAGGATCTCTAACTTAACCCCTTCGGCGCCATGAAGTTCTTGTATACATTTCATTCTTGCACATAAGGACGACTTTATTAAGGTGTAGAGGAGCTTTTATGACTGACGATATCTGTTAGTCCTCTTTAATTTCTTTTATAAAATCGATTCGTTTTTACTTGACGGATCTGGGTCACTTCCACAACTTGAATACTAAATTGTGGTTGCATGAAATTCGATGTCTTAATTATGAGACAAGAATGAGTCTCCTTGGGTACTATAGCTCACTGACTTTAACTAGGCCCAGATTTTCGTCTTTTTGCTGTTTATTCCACGTAGCTCAGTGGCAGAAAAGGACAATACTACGGCTCTACATCCTTTCCATGGAAGTTCTTTGAGACAAGCACCATATTCTGCTGTTTATCTCTCATTACAGCTCAGCATTCACGAAGGAGAGGTGGCAAGTTCAGGCTGTTAAGTAACACCCATCCTCCAATCAGACTACCTTTGGCCATCAACTGAGCTGAAAGGGGTTAGTGACAATTCGTTAGGTTTTATATGACAAACGCGCTAGTCATCCCCTGTGTCACTTGTATTCACAAATTACAAAATTAGTGTTTCAGCGTTCATATTCACCCACACTATTTTGAAAGCAACCCATCCGACAAGACGACATCCCGGTTAACCACCATTTTCTGCCCGTAGAGCGAATTATTTCCATGTGAATCTTGGCCGTTCTCAGATTTCACTGGCATATAATATCTCTAATCTTATAATGTCTCCTTCCATTCTAATCATACCACCACCAGGAGATTTAATTCATTTTACGTCAGATCTCTTGTAGCGGAGGGTTAGTGAATGCTGCATCTAACCCCAGTTCAAACAGGTGATCCTATACAGAATAAAACTGTCTCCTGACGGCACGAATATAATACAAAAGGCGTCTCTGAAGGAGTTACTGTGAAACAACCAATGATGAAGTGGCAAGCGACACACCTAATTAATAACGCCATTTATACGACTACACAATTAATGACAGGTACTATTACCTGCATGTTTTATTTGGTTCCATGTCTACTGATGTAAGAAACGGAATCTAAAGGCGAATGTAGAGAAGAGTAAAGTGATGGTCTTTGAGAGAGGTGAAGTCAATGAATGTACAGCGAGGTTGGATGGTGAGGAAATGGAAAATGTGAGTACGTTTAAGTACTTGGGTAGTGTGATGAGTAAGGATGGAGGTTTGGAGGGTGAAGTGCTTGAAAGGGTACAGCAGGGAAGAAAGGTTGCTGGCTCCTTGAAAGCAGTGATAAGAAACAGGGAAGTGATCATGGAAGTGAAAAAGTTACTACATGACAGTATTGTGATACCAACTCTAACGTATGGAAGTGAAGCTTGGACGTTGTTGGAGGGACACAAGTCAAGAGTGAGAGCAGTGGAAATGAGTTATTTAAGAGGAGCCTGTGGAGTCACATGGAGAGATAGGCTGACAAATGAGGATATAAAGGAGCGCTGTGGTGTGGATGTGGATGTGATATGAAGCGTTAGGAGGAATACACTGAGGTAGTTTGGCCATGTGGAGAGGATGGAGGGTGAAAGACTGACGAAGAGAGTGTATGTGAGTGAGGTGGAGGGGGGGAGAGGGAGGGGGAGGCCAAGGATGAGATGGAGGGATGGGGTGGAGAGGTATATGAGAGAGGGGGGTGTGAGTTGGGAGCAGGGCAGTGTAATGGCGGGGGACAGGGCGACGTGGAGGCGATTTGTTTGTGGCCACCCCGAACGGGATTGAGGCGTCTGGCAATAGATAGATTGATAGTCTACTGATGTATTATACACGTACAACTACATGCAACAATAGCAATCCACTACAATTCTAGAGAAAAATAAAGCGACAGGGAGCAATAACTTTCGTAACCCACTGACGCGAAGTTTGCAACCTAACAAGCTTCTCCAAATTTTCATTAATTTTTCATAGCTTTCCGAATTTAAGCTGGAGCAACACTGCTGCCCATAAGTACACACCTGAAAATAACCCGCCGTTCTGGATGGCTAGTTCCTCACTGGAGTAAAAAATTCCTAAAATAAATGATACATGTCAAAATTCATCCAAATCTTTTTTTTAATTATTTATCATCATCATTATCATCATCATTATTATTATTATTATTATTATTATTATTATTATTATTACTGATATTTTTTAAGAACACGTCCATTTCGAACTGAAGATATGGTATGAGTAGTATGAAGTTCAGTGTGTGCCTACCCCCCTCCCCACACACACACAAGGAAATGACAATGTCTGAACAAACTGACACTAAATTGAAGTCCCGACTTTTGACGCATCTGAAATTTATACTAGATCACTTCAATAATACTCTGATCACTACTAAACATGAATCTGTATTAATATATTATTCTTTGGGTATACATATAAATAATTTTACGAGGAAAAAAAAAAAAACTAAGAGAAGCCTAAGCAGTCACTACTGTGTTCAAATTTCAGTCTCTTTGCTTAAAATCTATTTGAGATATCGGTCTTACAAGCAAGCATGCAAACCTATAACAAATGGAATGACAACTGAGTGCCCTGCATGGAATCGTCATAGCAATAACAAAAACAATATCAGCATTAACAATAAGCCATTAAAATAATATCAACACAATCCTTTTTTGCCCAACCAGAAGCGCAGGGGCCCGGGGTTCGGCTACTCACTCCCGACATTTAAGACAAGGGTGACCTGCCTCTCTCGCCTCTGTGTGCCATTATATGGGCAATAAACCCCAACTATTCTACTGATGGCGCTCCAACAGGCTCCATCCAGTTGCAGCGTCTTAACTCACTAGACAGTCAGGTGTCACCTGGTTATATGGTTACCACTCAGCGTAGTAAATGTTTCTTGGCTTAGGGGAAACCATTTGGTTTGTTGCTTACTCTAAAGTCATCTCAAGGCAGTATTACACTGAGTGGATAATGGGCACCCCGACACACCAAAACAATACAAAATAAGAAATTATTAGTATTAGTATTATTACTTGTATTATTATTATTATTATTATTATTATAAATAATTTTCACGTGCTCTTCGCCTCAAGTTCTTCCTTTATTGCACAGTAGCTCATACAAATAAATGGGGTGGATGCACCTGTGAAATAATGATAACAATACAAGGCTAATAACAAAAAGCAGCATGTTCTTTATAGTGTCATATTTCAAGGTGACCCATACAATGCCCACTGCGTATACTCACCACCCTTATGTAACCACTTCCGTCCCTAGTGCCGTGCTGTATGGTTAGATCCGGGATGATCACATACTCATTACCCCACTATTGTCTTAACACTTCCGCTCCTGTGTGTGTGTGTGTGTGTGTGTGTGTGTGTGTGTGTGTGTGTGTGTGTGTGTGTGTGTGTGTGTGTGTACAGACTGTGCATATATACGAACATGCACCAGTAAGTCTGTATCTGATGTAACCTGTTGTAAGCCACTGTCCAAGCATGTGTATCAGTATTAGCGCCTGTTTTTATGAATATATATGCTTGTACAATGAAGAAGCACTCGTGTAAGGTGAAGCTGAGAATCAGACACCAAAAATGTATGGATGAATGGGTGTGCGGTATTTACACTGGGTGTGCGGTATTTACACTGGATATGGGTGATAATTGTCTTGCCCTGGTGTTTCCTTTTCCTTTTACTGTATAGATTGTTACCCACCTGATATATCTGTAGGAAATTAGGTTAGGATGATCAAATGATGCATGCGTCAATTTGTGTATGGACAACACTTACGTATCTTAAGTGTTAGTTGGATATGAGAGAGAGAGAGAGAGAGAGAGAGAGAGAGAGAGAGAGAGAGAGAGAGAGAGAGAGAGAGAGAGAGTGTCAAAACGCTTGCATGCGACGCTTTAGGGATTCCCAACTCACTTTCATCGCCAGGCAAGTAGGGGGGGGCGAGGCTATCTAGGTTACCCAGAGGTCACCACAACGGGGCCAGTGAACGGGGTATAATGACCTTTTGAAGAAGTGCTTGGAGCTGCGGTGGTTTGATGCTAACTTACTCATTTCGTGATGCGTGTGTCCCAGGCTAAGGGTTCGAGTCCTAATCGCGGCGGGCATTTAAATCTTGTTCTGTTGTACGTCCTTTCACACGTTTCCACCCTGTCAGTTCTCCCCATGACATATAAGACTGACGTAAATAAAGAGGGCTAATGCAACACTTTCATTTTCACATGGATCACTGTCCCTCTAAACACTCTTCCCCATTCACACTTCGCCTGTACAGGGATAAGTTTATTTTGGGTATCACCCTCCCTTCGGCAAGGTCTGGTTGTGCAGTGGACCTCATATGGATTGATACAAATACAAGTTAATTATTTGGTACAGTCTGTGAATCAATCATCTTATCAATTTTGTCTAAATAATAATATTTATAACTAGCAAAACGATTAAATGCTTTAAGGAGTCCATCATACAAACACTACAGTAATGAGGACCTCAAAATAAGTTGGTAGTGACATATTCCGAAAACTTGTCAAATTACACATATACATCAGGCAATGAGCCTGGCTACGATGCCCAATATTTCTGAACTGACCGGAAATATTCACTCAGCAGAGAAAACGCGTTACTATCTCTTAAAGCAACACGTATTTCCCACACAAGAAATATGTGGATGGCAGGATACTTGCCCACAGAGTTAAGGGGAAAACCGAAGTACTGGCTTGAAAGGAACGCTGGGGCTAATCTGGGGAAGGGGTACGTAGACAGGCTATTCGCTCCAAGATGTAAAGCGGAAAGTATTTACAGCAGGAAATGAAGATGTATGCAGCCTTATGTATTTGATAATAAATCTGACAGTCTAGAGAATAAGACAGACGGGCAACGTGGAAGGTATTGGAAATATATGAAGCAGTATCTATGAGGGCGCTAGGGTCGAAGTGAGAGTGGAAAATGAACCAAGTTCTTCGACTTGAATGTTGGGCTGAAACAGGATATTTCATATTTCTGTGGTTAGGCTATTCAATATATATATATATATATATATATATATATGCAGTATATGGATGGTATTTTAAAAGAAATAAAAGGCAGGTCAGAGGATGTTGGAATGCCCTTAGTGAGATATGGTAGGGTTTGAAAATTACCCGCAGTGTAGTATGGAGATGGTACTGTTTTGTTTGATGAGGATCAGTGGGAGCTGCAAGGCTTGTTGAAATGGTCTGGAAGTGCGTGTAAGAAATGAATGTAGTAGAGTTGAAATATGATCTTCCAGAGGAATGAAGTCAAAGAATGCATAATATGGTTGAGTGGAATGGAAATGGAAATAGTGAGTACCTTCAAATTATTATGTACAATGACGGTTAAGACCAGAAGTGAAAAGGATGAAGTGCAAGGAAGGGTGCGCCAGGAAAGAATGGCTAGAAGTACACCGAGTGCAGTGACAGGAAAGTGGGAATTCGGCACTTTCAGAAATAACGTTGCGAATTTTGGCAAATCACTTAGGGAACTCACAGTACTTTTTCATAATCTTTGTAAGACAGTGTATGAAGATCCGCTGAAGCTCTAATTAAGTCTGCGAAATACCAGTTTTGGTGCTGCTAGTGGTATAGGGGTCCACACCTATTTAACAGTGTTCTTGCAAGCGTCGATCGCTTGAACAATTAAATGTTGAATGCAAATATAGTGACAGTATTTAAATCAACCTCTCGAGGGCACGGAATAAACGAGAATAACAGCTTGGCAAGCGACGAGGGAAGTCAGATCGACTTAAGCTACAAAGAAACAATGAAAACGTATTATACGAAGAAAGTATGAAATATATTATTCAGAATACAAATAAGATTTGCCTTTGCTTGTTTCAGTAACAGTAATAATAATTATACTGACTTGAAACTTTTATTCTTTTTGGTTTGACTCCGTCGAACATCGCAACAAATATGCAGCTCTCAAGATTTTTAAGATTCCTAACTGAACACCGAATGAATTATATTCCAATCTAGTCATGAATTTGTGAAACCATATCATAAGTAAATTGCCAATAGAATTTTTCAAAACAAACGTGGTTTATGAGGTGAATGCCTCGTAGCCAATGTACATCGGGCTGCCTTCTTTTGCATCCAAAGTTTTAAACATTATTACATCATTTAAGAAACGTTACAGCAAATAGTTCTTCTCTTTGTGTTCATCTACAGTTATGGCCAATCAGTTAATATCTGCAACATTTTTGTCAAAAACCTTTGATAACAACTTGGGTTGTGTACAGGTTTTATATATCTTTCTGTAACCGAATGACCGGCTACAGACATGATCTCTACCTTCTTACCCTGCACCCCACTCCCTTTTTATGCATACATTTTTACTGGCACTGAACACTGATTGCTGAATCCGTGACACAATCTTGCTTCCCATCCGTGTCGTCACAAACGATCTTGCTGGACGTGTAATGTACTTTTTTTTTTTTTTTTACTTCCTGTACACCAACAAACAAATATCAGTATAATCTGATAACCATCGCAATTTCTTGAATTGATTTTACGGTACGAAACTGCCACAATTCTTAAACCGCCTTAAAAAAAAAAAAAAAAAAAAAAAAAAAAAGGCTGCAAGGAATTATCTAGCAAATCTTTGTAATTAATGCAGCTATTAATGAAACAGAAAAAAGTACGCTTTGCAGAAAAAGTCTGTACTGGTTAGGAAGAAGTATAATTGACATTAATAGTATATATGAATGGGTTACACCATGTTTGTACATTTCATAGTTCGTAATAATAGAAGCGGTCCATGTCAAATAACTTCAGGTTATATTGTATATAGACAGGAAAAAATACGAGGCATTTTACTACTGCCTAGCCTATTAATCACCTCAAAAAGTGCCCTTGTGAACGATCCTTAATTTGAGTAACGAATGCGTTTCAGCGATGTCTACTGTTTGTTATATACACTTAACTATACTGGACGATTGCAGATGCTAATGATGGTTTTTTTTACATACTTTCAAAACTCATTAGGGTCGACAGAGAGAGAGAGAGAGAGAGAGTGGACCTTAATAATTAATAATAATAATAATAATAATAATGAAACAAACAATTACAGGTACCGAAATGGAAATCTGCAAGGTCCAGCCATCACGAAGACGTCACTGCCAAACAACATCCACAACATGACGTCACAACAATCACACTAGAGCAAATGAAAATCGACCCCACCGCAAAGGATATCACAGCAACAGAAGAGAAAGTAAACCTCAAAGAAAACGAAACCAAAATCCTACCACACACAACAAATCCCTTACCAATCGAAGCCAATCCTTTGCTGAATCGTGCCAATACCTTTCCAGATGAAGTCAATCCCTCGTCAAACAAAATCAAATCATTACTTATGCATCCAAGGCCTTATTTGGGTAACCCTTTAGTCGATAAGCCAGCGTTTAAAAGCATCTTCGTCGGACCATTAAATTTTGGCGATTCAGGAAGACCAGTTAAATTCAAACCAACCAATGATCGGCATGACGCTGATGGATTAAAAGCTGAAAAGGCTGGTGGTGAAGGTGGCCTAGGTACTTGGGTAAATAAGCTTATAAGCAAAATATTTAAGTTTACAAGAGAAAACGTACATGTGTCAGAAAAAACCAGGAAGCCAAGTTTTGAAGGAGACACTAGGGTAAATTTTTTGACGCGGTCTCGTCGACAAGCTGAAGATGGAGGTGAAAGTGAAGGTGATGGCGGTGATTACGAAGGTGACGAATACGGTGATTACGAAGGTGATGAATACGGGGACTATGAAGGTGAAGATTATGATGGCGAGACAACGGATGCTGGCGATTATGAAGACTATTCCGAGTACGCTGATGAAGACGATGAGGGAAGTGGAGATGGTGGCGATGGGGAGTTTATGACTGATGAAACCGACACGTCAAACCTCGATGGTGATTCAGACCTGCCCCAGGAAACCGGCGATGGTGAAGATAACTACTACTACGACGAAAACTATGACTACGATATCAGCGAACAGGAGGGTGACGGTGACGAAGATTACGCTGACGAAGGTGACGAAGGTGGCGATGGTACTGACGCGGAAGGTAACAGCGAAGGTGATGGGACAAATAGTAGCAGTGATGGTGAAGATGACTATAACTATGACGACTATTACGACGACGGTGAAGGCGGTGAAAATGCCGGTGATGGTGATAGTGGCGGTGAGTCGACGAGCAACCAAGATGGCGGACAGGACGGGAGTGGTGACTATGAGTATGAATATGAGGAAGGTGGCGAGGAAGACGGAGGAAGTGACGGTGGGGACTCGGGTGGTAGTGATGGTGGTGGAGATAGCAACAGCGGTGGTGACAGTGGCGGAGGAGATGGTGACGGTGGAGATGGTGATGGTGGAGATGGTGATGGTGGAGATGGTGATGGTGGAGGTGGTGACGGTGGAGATGGTGACGGTGGAGAAGGTGATGGTGGAGATGGTGATGGTGGAGATGGTGACGGTGGAGAAGGTGATGGTGGAGAAGGTGATGGTGGAGATGGTGATGGTAACAGCGACGGTGGAGATGGTGGTGGTGGAGATGGTGAAAATGAAACTCAGACTAGTGGTGTTGATGGTGGTGGTGAGACAGAGAGTAGTAGTGGGACAGACACTGGTAGCGGAACGGATAGTCAAACAAATACTGGTAGCGAGACGAATACGGGCGAGGAAACAGGCAGTAATAGTCAAACGGATGGTGCTGGCAATACAGATGGTGGTAGTGAGACAGATAGTGGTGGTGAAACAAATAGTGGACAAACAGACCCCCAATCCTCCACAACCTCCTCAACCACTACTACCACAACCACCACCACCACTACCACAACTACCCCTTCTACCACAACTAATTCAGAAACTACGACCACAGCTACTACCAACAACAACGGCATCATCGGCATCCCCCTCATCTACCCCCCAGGCTTCACCACCCCAACCCCGCCCAGCTCCGGGGTGGTGGGGGTGAGTGGGGTGGGTGGGGACGTTATACCGGTGGGGGTGGAGACCATACAAGGGGCCAATGGAGAGACTATACTGCAGGTGAGTATAAAGCCTATGTCCCACTGTCAAGAACTTTCCCACGACACGCCACGATCTTCATGTCTTCGTGTGTCGCCGCATGTCGTGAGTAACGTGGCGTGACTTAGCAATGTCCTTGTGTGTCTTAGCACTAATGTGACTGTGTCGTGAAATGGCCGTTTAGGACTACCGTTTGAGGTATGATCGTGGCATTTCACCAAGATCATACCTCGAGGGTAAGATCGTGGTGTTCGGGGCCGTTGTCGAGGATGAATATGGGACACGGGCCTAAGCAAGGATGGTTTATACTGCAGGTGAGTATATGCATGGATGGTTTATACAGCAGGTGAGTATATGGATGGATGGTTTATACAGCAGGTGAGTATATGCATGGATGGTTTATACAGCAGGTGAGTATATGCATGGATGGTTTATACTGCAGGTGAGTATATGCATGGATGGTTTATACTGCAGGTGAGTATAAGGATGGATGGTTTATACTGCAGGTGAGTATAAGGATGGATGGTTTATACAGCAGGTGAGTATAAGGATGGATGGTTTATACTGCAGGTGAGTATAAGGATGGATGGTTTATACTGCAGGTGAGTATAAGGATGGATGGCTTATACGGCAGGTGAGAATAAGGATGGATGGTTTACACTGTACGTGAGTATAAGGATGGATGGTTTATACTGCAACTGAGTATAAGGATGGATGGTTTATACTGCAGGTGAGTATAAGGATGGATGGCTTATACGGCAGGTGAGTATAAGGATGGATGGTTTACACTGTACGTGAGTATAAGGATGGATGGCTTATACGGCAGGTGAGAATAAGGATGGATGGTTTACTGTATACTGCTGGTGAGTCTGTGAAGACGGATGGTCTATACTATGTTCAGTCTGGTCCACTATTTCCCACACTATTTATAACCTTGGGTCGTATTCTCGGTGGCTCTGGAATTTCGTAACACCTCTTCCTTTGCGACTTATTCTGCATATTCCACCTTAAACTCTTGTATGGCATTGATATAAACCACTGTATTTCGATGTTAAAAAGATATAAAACAAAGTCAAGGTACAGTATGAAAAATAAATCGATTGGGTGCTACGAAGCCACCTGTGCCACTTAAAACTCTATGGGGGGGGGGCAGTATTGTTAATGGTATTTACGATGGATTAACTGTAATTTCTCAGGTAATTATTTTTCACAACATGGTCAACGACATTATAAATGTTCCCTGTCCTGCGTTCTTTCGCCAAAAACTGGTTACGAGAGGAAAATGCCCATGGCCGGTTTATCTGTGACGGATGTAAGGACGAAGAAGGAAAACAGTAGAAATTTTCCATGTCTCCATTTTTTCACTGCAAAAACAAAGTACAGTCACGAAAAGGACTTGATCGTAAATATGTCTAAGAAAGCCACCCCTGCCTGAATTCTGCTCAGCCTAGAGTGGTGGTTACCAGCCTCGTCAAACGTTTGGCACACTTTCGCGTTGTAAATGTATTCCTGACACGTACCTTTACTTTTCCTCAGCCAAAGGGTGTGTTCATGTGACAGTGTGTGTGTGTGTGTGTGTGTGTGTGTGTGTGTGTGTGTGTGTGTGTTTCAGTAGAAAGCTTGAATTTTTGCACAAAATAGTAACCTATTTCAATAAAATGGTATTACCTAAAGGGATGGCCATCCAAACATTTTCATGAAAAGAATAATTCATTAATAATAATAATAATAATAATAATAATAATGATGATGATGATGATAACGAAAATAAACATAAGCAACTATTTCACATACAATGAACGAACACATGCAAATACAGGAATTTGGAAAAAGATTTGACAGAATCTTAACCACAAGATGTAAGCACTTCATTATAATTTCAGTTACACACAGACCATTCCGTAACCTAGTTTCAGCAGTAAATTCTATTTGTATTTAAGCGAAGTACATTCTTCACTTAGCACTGTAGATGAGCAAAAAAAGAAAAAGAAACGTGTTGAATGAAAACTGCTTTAATTAAACTGGGTTCCTGCACAAACTATATCTTTCAACAAAGATTTTAAGGCATATTCAAGGATGGAAATATTGCATCACAGCATATCGGACTGAGTGGGTGTATCCGTATGTAGCCTATTAAATGTTAAAGTCCACATGCGGTTTACAGATACCGCATCTGGACTTTAATACCGCATCTAGACAAGTAATGTATTGAGATGAATGTACGTGCGAGCTGTTTCACCCACGACCTTTCACTGTACATTCTGACCGCTTAATAATGAACAACGGTGTGTTATGTGGTTCTCCTGTGTTAACTGCTTTATAATGAAACACGTGTTAAGTGAATGTATTAAACGAAGAATTACAGTATTTACTTTTACTCACGAAAGAGAAACATTTCCATTACTTGTGTGCACAGTCTGGTCTACTGTTCAAAACTGAGATGTGTCGATCTGTGACAACCTGGCTGACGGTCATGACACAACACCGGCTGGGAATGACTGGCTCAGAACTTTACCGGTACTTTTTCGGATCAAAATTTCTTTTGAAATTCTGAAGTCAAAGCCAGTGTGCTTTACCCAAAGTACAATCTCAAATCCTTGTCATATCTACCAGTTTCTGAATATCAGAAAGATAAACCAGCAGAGAAGCTAATCGAAATTACAATAAAACTTTACCAAAAAAAAAAAAAAAAAAAAAAAAAAAAAAAAATGACATTCTGGTTATTGTCATAATTTCTTAAAAATTTTCCACTGACTATTATCATTATCATTATTATTATTATTATTATTATTATTATTAATCATCATCATTACTGTCATATTCAAAATGGATGACCGAAGGGAGGTGATGGTTGCAGAAATCCTTTCTCAAATCATTAACCGATAGTGGTTAACTACCTTAATGACCCTTGTGCAGAAGAGACATAAATCTTTTAATTAGCAAGGTAGCCTGTGATAGCATCTTCATTCCAACAAAATTTGCATATAGTTTTACCGCAATATTATCTACATCATGTTTTTAATGTTTATTTTCTACTTTCCCCCCCAACAGATTCCGCCAAACTTAAAATGGCGGGACATTAAGAATCAAATCACGGACCCTCAAGCGCGGAGCAGCTGGCGCCAAATCTTCAACGTGGTCAAGTCGCTTCGAAGGCAAGCCCAGGGTACGGTAACGCCTAATATCAACGTGCGACGGGTGGATGGTGGAAGTTTCCGTGTTCCCAGCGATGTCAGGTTAGAATCGGTACAGAACATAATACCGGGAGTGAGTACTGCGAATCTGAAAGGCTTACAGAAGCGGTTAAAGCAGCTGATGCGTGAGGGAAGGCGGAGCAAGACCAACATGCTTTTATCCATTCCCTACGCGCTCTCTTCCGCTCCTCCAGGGGTGACTCTTATATCCTCCCCCGACGGCCAGCAAGTCATCAGCCTCCCGAACAGCGTCAAATGGAGAGACGTGCGCAATTCCTTCGCCACGAGGGAGGAGAGGGACATATGGAAGCAGATATTCGACGCTCGCAGGGTCAACAAGAAACAAATGCAAGGCGATATGTCGGAAATCAGGGACAGTATTTGGGCGGTGAACGACGAACTTCGGAGGAGATCTGGTGGTTCTGGGTTAAGATCAATTGGGACGAACACCATGATGAGCAAGAAGAAGAGGAGGAGGAAGAATAGGAAAAATAACAAGCTTTATCCCCTCAAGAGGAAGAATAGGAAAGGTAGGAAGAAGAACAAGAAATACAAGCAGTTAAGGAAGAAAAGGAAACGGAAGAATAAGAAAAGGAAGAAAGGGAAGAAAAATAGGAAAAATAAGCAGCTGTTCCCTCTGAAGAATAAGAAGGGAGGGAAGAAGATGAACGGACTCAAAATTCTAAAGGGCAAAACGGAAACACTCAAAATGAAGAAAAATAAAGCAAAAAAGAATGGGAAATGGAAGAAAAATGGAAAGAAGAAAAAGAAGAAGAAAGGAAAGAAAAAGAAGAATGGAAAGAAAATGAAGAATGGGAAGAAAATGAAGAATGGAAAGAAGAAAAAGAAACAACTGAAAAAGAAGAAAGAACTGAGACAAGAGAAAAACAAAGACAGCAAGAGGGATAAAATGAAAATGAAGATAGGAAAACAAAACCAGGCCTCAAAGAAGAAAACGCAGATGCAGAAGAAAAAGGAAACGAATGGCAAAATAAAGGCAAAGAAAACAAAAGCTGGAAGAACTGGACAAACTCGAAAAAAGAAGCAAAAAATGAAGAAAATTAAGAAGAGGAAGAAGCTGGCAAAGAAGAAGAAAAGACAAAAGAAACTGAAGAGGAAATTGAAAAAGGCGAAGAAGAAACAACTTAAGAACCTGAAGTCCAAGAATGGCAAGAAAATCAAGAAGTTCAAGAAAAAACAACTGAAAGTCAACACAAATCCCAAGAAAATTAAGAAGTTTAAGAAAAAGGAACTAAAAACCAATCAAAATTCCAAGAAAATTAAGAAACTGAAGAAAAAGCAACTGAAAGTCAATCAACAGTCGAGGAAAAAGCAACGTAAACACGAGAAAAAGCAAAGGAAAATGAAGAGAAAGAAACTGAAACGCAAGAAAAAGCAGCGCCAGGGCAACAAAAACCTGAACAATTTTGGCGCCAAGATGAAAAGGAAGCAGGAAAGAAAGCTACAAAAGAAACTAGTTCGAAAGGCAAAGAAGAAACAGAACGCAAACAACAACCAACGCCTCAATCTCTACGGCGGCAGCACCAAGAAGAAACAAAAGAGCAAATGGATGGCTCCCAAAACAAATAAAAACAAGAAAAATAACTGGCTTATAGGGTCAACAAAGAACAATTACAAAAACCTCGCCTGGGGGAGCAAGGGCCTCAACAAAAAGAACAGCGTATGGGGCTTCAGTAACCAGAACAAGAAGAACAAGTGGACCAAAAATAATGGTTTCAAGAAAAACAACAAAAACACCTGGAAGAGCTTCAACAAGGGAAACAATAAAAACAAGAACAAAGGGAAGAACAAAAATAACAAATTCAAGTTTTAATTTCAAGGGCTCGTGAGGTTTTCCAGAGGCGAGAAAAATCGTCTTTCGTTAGTCCGAGTTGTTCAACCACAGTCTGTCTGGCCGAGCGAACCCATTAAAGGATGGCAAGCAACCTTCCCTGCAGGATCATCCCGTGCTATGAGCCGATGCTCCCTTGCGGCTGACAGCGCCTCACCACTGCAAGGCGCACGGGGGGGGGGGGGGAAATATATATATATATATATATATATATATATATGGTCGGTTTGCTTACTGGGTGGACGCCGCATTTGCATCTCCACCCAACTAGCAGGGGCACCATAGCAGGCACCAATATTATTCACCCCGTAATTTGGTAATAATGTTATCAGTTTATCGTCCTGCGTTGCAAAGGTATCCAGAGTTACAGGAAACCATTAGTGTAGAGCCTTTTGAAGTGGAAATAAGAGTAACAACAAGTGACAGGAAGGAATGGGAGAAGTAGGAAGAGAGAAGGGCAGACACAGATAGAATAAGAAAGGAGCAGGAAGAAGTAAACAGTACTACATCATGAGTGGATGATGGCTGCCACCACCTACTGCCGTTGTCAAAGTAAAATAATTAAGTCATCCCCGAAGGTTGCAGGTTAGCCTGAGATATATTTAAAGGTTAGGAATGGATAAAAATATAACACTAAGCACAGGTTTTGAAAAAGGGATAAAAAACGTACAATTATAGTACGCAAATAAAAAGGAAGAAAAAGAAAAATGCAGGTTGGACTGTGATAGTTTTAAAAGTTAGGAATAGATAAAAATATAACACCAAGCACAGAAAAAAAAAAAAAAAAAAAAAAACGCAGAATTATAAGAAAAAAAAGAAAAAAACAAAAACCACGTACTAGTAACTACTGTAAGATGCACGTAAGAATTTAGTGTTAGTGAATTATGCTCATAGGAAGGCAGGAAAATCACCACTAGTATGAAAGCTTAAAAAGGACGAATCATTCGCCTGTACAGTACCTTCACAGTACCACTATAACATAATATAATCATTTTTATTTGTAATGAACCCAATGTGGGGAAATATATAGTATACCTCACTTCACGATATTTTAACATTAATCGTAAGACTTTTCGTTTGAGTCACCTCTCTCGGCGTCTCGGCATTGCTGTACCCTGTTCTCTTCTATACTGTCAAACACCAACAACAATATAATTTCTTGGACGGCTGCAAACATCAGACAATCTTTGCTTTATGGTAAATAATGGCTGGTGTTACGGTATGGGAGGGGTTATGTCGGTGAGTCAATTAGATCGGCGTAGTCTGTTTTACGTTATTCAAGTCACCACTCTGTTCCCTACATCAGCCGTAGATCGAACTCGCGTTCTTTCGCACAGCTTATCACTTCTCTGACCACTTGAGCGTCATCAACAGGTCAGCGAATGACAGGCCATGGGTCACATCTACAGTACATCGATCAAGTAGTTACCATCAACATCATCATCCCAAGCCTAACCCCGTTTAAGAAATCGGAGGAGGCTGAATTAAAAGAGAGAGAGAGAGAGAGAGAGAGAGAGAGAGAGAGAGAGAGAGAGAAAAATAGAAATATTAGCCTAAGCAACGCTGCCGGTCATAGGAATCACACCATCATTCAACTCTTCGAAATCTTGACCTTGTGCACAATCATCCACATTCTTTTTTTCTTTTTACATCGGTTTCACATACTCGTACATTTCTGGGTCAAAATAATGCCGTCGACTACCAGTTTGAAAACGCGCAAAACTGGTCGGTCTCTTCACTATAATAACGTAACTAGTTAATATTACTTTGGATACCTTCAGATTATTGTATTCCCATCTGAAGGGCACTCAGTCAGTGAAAGTCTTCAAGGTTACATATAACTCGGCCACTCTGGCATTCTATTCTATTTATCCAGCAGAGTGTCATGGGAACCTGGTTACAAAACTTAGCCTGGTATGTACGACACGGTCACATTGGGTGAACTCGGGGATTAGGTGTGTGGCAACTGATACACAGAGAAAGGACAAATTGGGCAGGTCAGATACACAGGATACAGCTTCAACTCTTTATTTTCTCTCAAGCTTTGTCCTTGTGTGTCCTGTGTACCGCAGCCACTCAATCTGTCCGCTTGTCACAATGGATCAGCCACATACAGGGAATATTTTTTACGCACTTATTCCTTGTTATTATTTTAAGCACAAGTATGTAAGCTCAACTCCTTCAATATCGTGAATTATTTTTTTTTAATTCTTGCTATCAAAAGGCGAATCTATTCATCCTACCACAGACCTCCAGTAATGAAAGGGTTCAAGGCCATACCTAACTCCACCATGTCAGAAAGACTCTCAGAGCTGAATAATATCCTCTGGTGAAGTGGTTAACCGCTTCGATACGGTGACGCCTTTTAAAAATTATATTCTTGTCACCTTAAGACGGTTTTCTTCAGCTTAGAGAGACGTTTCAAGCTGTAAGGATTAGATATAACCTTCGTTAACCCCTTCAACTCGAGATCTTTCTTAAGTTGATAAAATCGTCTGAAGGATGCAAAAATAATGCAAAAACTGAGTCACCAGATTTAGTAACTTTACTAGATTAAGTAAGCTCGGGAGAGGTGACCGTCAAGTGGTTTGGGAGGAGGGGCTCCTTTAAAACAACACGAGTCTGATCCCAAACTGCGGCAGGAGAAGGTGAGTATGTGGTCTGCGTTAGAACAGACATGCCTGATCCTCCACAAGATCAATCAACATGTCATAGAAACACCCCCGACAATACCATTACACTAGTCCTGCATGAGGCCGGTGGGATTAGTGGGATCAGTGGGGTGACGTGAATGTGTAAGCACGTAGATCTGGTAGGCCTCAGGATGCGTACTATTAAGTATATGCCCAAAGCCGGGAGGAGGGGGGGGGAGGAGAACAGAAAACAGAAAAAACATTAAGGAACTGATGTGTATGTCCTTCCATACATACACCAACAGTAGAAGAGCTAATGAAGAAGCGTGGCTTGGACTGGCAGAAGGAAGAGGAGAAAATGCTGACAGAGGAATTTGGCGATAGACAGAAAGACTGAAATATTATATATGTAGATCTACAACATAAAATAGTTCAATTTACATAATTCTTATGTACTGTACTGTATGTGAGTCACGAATTAAAGTATACCTAGTAATGTGTGATGTTCCTTAAATTAAGACACTAACCTAGTCTAGTTTTATATAGATTTAAATCTCACTTAATCTAGTGTTTAAGAGGAAGGCTGATTTACTACCATCAAATAACTAGTATTATATAGAATCAAACAGACTGTCTTCGTTGCTTAATGATTCTACTTACCATCCTGGGCTCCTGCAAATGAGCTGGTGTGTGCAAAATATACTAGCACTGAAATGAGACTAAATAAATAAATAATTATGTAAAGAAACTGATACATGGACTCTCCTTGATCATTTGACTGCTACGACTTCTCTCACCTGAGCATTATGGTGTGGTGTTGATTCCAATAAAGACCCGCGTATGTCCGTATCAACGAGACGGCTAACACTTCATTACGGTGATGATTACTTGATTCTTGCTACCTTCAGACGATTTTAATCAGCTTAGGAGAGTTTTTTTGCACTGAAGGGAACATACACTTGCCTTCATTAACCCCTTCACAACGAAAGGCCTTTCTTAAGTTGAACAAAACCGTCTGCCGGTAGCACGACGGAAATAAAACAAGGACGTCACCATATGAAGGAGTTAAGTAATTACTGCATTATAAATTATTACACTGTATCCATGTAGTTTTACTTATTTATTTATTTTTTTACATCTGGTAGTCTAGCAATGAATCTATTTAATTCGCGGGCGTCTCTTTCACTTTATTCTAGCGAGCCTCATTTTCTAGTTAGCTCAGAGACACCTCTTATAAGGAGGGCATTCCACAAAGCTACACGTAACTCTGGAAGTTTGAAAAGTCTCTCCCTAGACAAATAATGTTGTCCGGTGACGTTAGGGGGTTTAATGCAGCTGCCAGAGGGACGTTCGAAACTGCAAGAGTGGGTTGGGGTTTTCTCTATTCTGTAATGCCACCAGGGATGCACACTGGTCACCTACCCTTACCTGTTCTGGACGATGGTAGCCTTGTCTCGGGTCCCTACAGGTTGAAAAGGGTAATATGGGACTCATTTTTTTTTTTTTTTAATAGACATTTTACGGAAGTTTTATAGACGGAAGTGTTAGTATACAGAGTTGTAAAAATATACATTGACAAGCACAAGTAAGAAAAATAAAAGACCAGGCCCTCAAAATCTATATATAATATTTTACCCACTTCACTCTAATGACGTGTTCTGTATTTCATTCTTGCTACCCCCAGGCGATTTATTCATTTTAGTAGAGATTTTCCGAACTGGGGGAAGGGGTAATTATAGCTTTAGCTGATCCCTTCAATACAGAAAATGGGTTCCTCAAAGATTAACAAAACTGTCTGAAGGTAGAAAATATAAATGAATAAAATGTCACATAATCTATAGAGATACGTACTGATAGAGATACGAAGTGAGAGTAGTATAAGAATGAGCAGTTTCTGAATACGCATGCTAAGTTACTGGAGTAGCTTACTTTGAGCAATGGCACAAAATAAAATCCAAATCAAGTCAAACACCCGTAAAAGGTATAAATTATTAACCATCTCGTGGTTGAAACAACTCTGGTATTCTGTTCTAGTCCACACCAGTCGATTTTACTCAGCTCAGAGTACTGGTACAATTAATCCTATTCAACTTCTAGTGAATACAGGACCGTGAGAGTAGCCGATCCTATTCAACTTCTAGTGAATACAGGACCGTGAGAGTAGTAATGTGGCGGTCGTTTGTAATCCTGTTGCTGGGAAGTGCGAATATCCATTCCTTTCTGGATAATGCTTGACGAATTTAACTAGCTTAGGAGAAATCAATGCTGTCAAAGAGTTATATATTTTCAGTCTGTAATAAAATCCATTATAAAAATAAATGCATTTAAGGAATTTTAACTCTTGTACTTTTGAGATGTTACCCACAGTAAGTTGAACAAAATCGTCAGTAAGTACCAACACGATTATCTAATAATTATACCAACCTTAATTTCAATGGAAAAATGGTGTGCAAATAATCACTGTACTGAAATGATTAACAGAGGCTGCTTCACTGCTTCGGTATGAATGACCTTACCTAAGACGACTAAATTTGTTTGAAGAAAGCATATATATATATATATATATATATATGAATGACCTTACCTAAGACGACTAAATTTGTTTGGAGAAAGCATATATATATATATATATATATATATATATATATATATATATATATATATATATATATATATATATATGCTTTCTCCAAACAAATTTAGTCGTCTTAGGTAAGGTCATTCATTCCGAAGCAGTGAAGCAGCCTCTGTTAATCATTTCAGTACAGTGATTATTTGCACACCATTTAGTGTGTGTGTGTGTGTGTGTGTGTGTGTGTGTGTGTGTGTGTGTGTGTGTGTGTGTGTGTGTGTGTGTGTGTGTGTGTGTGTGTGTGTGTGTGTGTGTGTGTGTGTGTGTGTGTGTGTGTGTGTGTGTGTGTGTGTGTGTGTGTGTGTGCGTGCGTGCGCGCGCGCGAATGCATGTATAACTCTATGTTCGTGTCTGTCTGTCTGTAATGCGCAATTTGTGTGGAACATCGCGGATACGCGGCAAGATATCAAGAACTCCAAATGCAAAAGCTGTCAATGACCTTCTGGAGTGTGTTTTAAGCCAAAAAAAATTTCCTGAAACTAGCCCAGGTTGTCCAGCCGAATGACAGGGTTTTAATAGGATCTCTTACCACTGGCCAGACAATTAACGTTGTGGACTGCGGCAGCCTAGCCTCAGGCCCTTTTACTTCATAAAGGATTATACATGGGACAGGCTGAATATACTGTACGATCCCCCAAAGTGCGTAACTTCATCAAATAATTTGTTCGCAAAAAAATAAGAAACGGAACTGAAAAAATGCAAATGGCATGAAAGTCTTTAAAAGTCAGGCCCACGAAAATAAAACAGGTGGAAAAGTTAGGGTGGACTAAAATGCATCCAATTCCCTTGATTATCATCCCACGCCGCTAACTTCCCCAGCCTGTGCCGCGCCTCTCCAGCCACTTCGGGGAACCACTCTCACTGCTGCTGATCTCCTAAAGCGTCCTTGATCGCTGGTGGGTGGATGACGATACGGTTAAGTGAAGGAAAAATTGGTTGAAAACGCCCACACAAATTCCCTCCAAAACATTCGTCTTGGACCAAACCTGATATCTGAACCTGCTTCAGCGATAAGTGGCAACTTTACCATCAAATGGTTAAAGAAGTCGTGTGTTGTCAGAAAGGACACGATTTCGATCCCAGGCTGAGACAGGGAATAGCTTGATGAACTGTACTTCTTTCAAACAGCCTTGACTAATTTTCCACAATACCTAACGGCGTATCATAAAAAAAATAAATAAATAAATAAACACACCTACACCATTATATATATCAGTTCTGAATGAAAAAGAATAACATGTGTTCACTATGGATGGTGAGTAGTAGTGCCGAAGTGGAGACATGAAGGTATGCGGCATGTAGCCGGACTGCTGGGCCTCAGGAACCGGACTATCATGTTTATGCCCAAAGTCGGAATCAAATAACACAAGAGGCCCCCCCAAAGGGGATATCACACCAGCCGCGCGCCGATACATATCTAGCGAGGCTCGGAATATGACCTTGATCATGACCTACTTTCACCAATTTTAAACTAGTCCAAGATTTTCATCCCTACTACACACCTGTAAAATTTTGTGGTTATTCTTGAGCGGTTGAGAAGTTATCGTGCTAACGGACACACAGACACACACACGGACAAACTGAAAACAATATCAGCTTCGCTATTGCGGCTGGTAAATATATGCAAAAAAAAATGACAAAACCATGACACAAGCAGAGATAAACACAAAGCAGCAGCCTGCACCACGGTGCCCAGAGAAATCAAATGGAACATACTTGTACAAACATTTACACATCATTTTAATTTTCTGACTGTTAGAACCAACTTACACACACACACACACACACACACACACACACACACACACACACACACACACAGAGAGAGAGAGAGAGAGAGAGCAGGAACAAGATCACACATGGCAGAACACGACTCCACTCTTTTCCAATTACACCTTCAATACCGCCTTGTAGCAGAGTCCAGCACAAATTGTAAAAATTCATTACAGCAAGTTCTATCCAGCCTGATGAAGATCCCTAATTCCTTTCAGATTGGTTGATAGCCAAGTGTAGTTAGACTGAAGCGTCGACTTAAGTAATAACCAAGGAGACTCATTCCCACTTCATTATCAAGACTCGTCGAATGATCTGCAATTAATATTCAAGAGGTGCGACTGGCCCAGTTCCGCCAGGGCAAAACCAACCACCAATAACAATAAGAATATAGAGAACGAAATTATATCATGAACAGGAATAATAATAATTCCTTCATCTGTGTTGTATTTATTCTACCGGGGAACGATGTCATTAAGCTTGGAGGAGATGGCCCAAAGTGATGGGCATATTGGAAAAGTATCTACCTCTGATACTCTAAGCTGGGTAAAACAGTTCGGTGCCAGCAACAATACACTACAAAATGTCCCACCGTACTGAGGTGATTAAGAGTCCTACAGAACACAGAAAAGCAAAACCGATCTTTAGCCTCTTCAATATGGTGACGTCTTTTTTCATCAAACCAGCACAGGACGATTATATTCAGTGATATTTTTTTCTTTCAGTTCTACTATGCAAGGGCCTGACTGAGAGATATCTACCCTCTCCAACTGGAAGAGTCTCTAAACTGAATAAAACCGTCTGGAGGTAGCAAAAACAGAACACACCATCGAAGTAAAATAGTTAACCATTTCAATTCAAAAATGACTTTTATCTTTGTTCGGCATTGTTGCAGTTCTACGCGATTTTATTCAGCTAAGGGTAGTCTTTTCGACCTGGAGATGTTAGCCCTTCACTGACTTCTTCACTATTAAAATTCCGTCTTAACTTGAATAAAATTGTCTGGTGGGGACCCAAGTAAAATTAATAATACGTTACCGTAGTGAAGGATTAGTTTCTCTTCTCGTAGTATTTAACTGAAAATTAAGCCATATCATGTGAAAAATACCTACTGTATACTTATTTTACTCTAACTGAGCCTAAAACTGCCATCACTCCATTTCAACTGGCGATTTGTAGCAACAGATTAACACTAGAATATGGTGCAAGTGAGGAAGCAGTGCTATGGGAGGAATGTTGAGCCACAGTATTGACTTATAGTGCCACTGAGCTACGTGATATCAGCCACACAAAGAAGAAAGTATAGGTCAAGTTAAGTGAAAAGGGTATAGAAACATTAGTGCGTTATCGACAGAAACGTCTCCGAGTCATTTTGCCAGAATTCAGCTGGCGCACGAAAGTTCGCAGCACCTCCTTCACAGCAGTTTATTTTGCATACCACATTATAATAACTATTACCTTTTCCACACCTTTTCACTATCGACAGAGTTTGCATCAAAAAAATACAAGAGGATATGACGGTGAAACAGATTAAGTCGATGAGGAAGAGGAGTTACAAAATCTCTTATGCCAGCGGTATCTTAGAGGTTGGACACGAAAAAATCACTTCAACGTCTCCCTGTTCTCCGCCATCAGGCTGCCCTCCCTCCATCCCATCCCACTCTTTCACAAACCTTTCCCCCTCGTCCCTCCTCGTCATCCTCGGCCTCCCTCTCTCCCTCCACCCCAGTCACCCACACTTTACTAATAAACCTTTCACTCACCATTCGCTCCACATGGTCAAACCATCTCGAGTAACTGCTAACACGACAGTACGGTACCCATTATATAAAGAAACATACTTTTTGTGGGTAAGAGGCTACCCAATATTTGTGTAAGGCGATGCAATCCGTGGCCTTTCCGACTTTTTCGTATAACAGCGATACTAGAAACATCTGTATGCTTCTTTCTGTCGTGTTGTTTTCCTCTGTTTTCATGGATCCCACGGGCTGCAAGTTAGATAGCTATTTCCCTGAGGCCCGTCAATCCAGCTCTGAGCATACATACAGTATGACGGCGTGTACAGAGCTCATCTTCAGAGACCTGACTTTGTGCAGTCAGAAACGTTGGGGAAATAAAAAACTTCAGCACTCTCCTGTGTTTCCTTCCCACATATATTGCCCACTTGTCACTGAGAGTCGGATCTATTCAAGAAAAAAAATGGGCACAGTGTCAAGCCAGTGAGATAGAGGAAAGATTCCGGGGATTAAATGGTGAATGAGTGTCTGGTCCATTTCACTGGGTATGCAGTTGATACTTCTCCCTCCACCCTGCGCTCTCTTTCCTTTCTTACTGGACCCTACCCCAGTCCATTCCTAGGTTGACAAAGGTAATTATGATGATGTCATACTCAATGTCACACCCTAATCTGTCACCACCTACACTAATCTCGTACCATCAATAACGAAATGTAACTAAGGTATCCCAACAAGGATCAGTGTAATGGTATTTTTTTTTTTTTTTACTGAAGAACAATTAAAACTTATAATGAGATTCAGGTGTTCATGCCTCTTACCCGTCTCGGATTTGGACTACTACCTCAATTTCTAGGTATTATTTGTCAATATGATTAGGAAAAAAAAAAAAACGCATTACCAAATACCAGTACTCTGATTTCCATGACTATTATCTTATCCTAAGAGACTGAAGACGACAACTAGTCACGTAATCCCTGCGAATCTAAACTGGCTACTAAGAGTGGCGGGAGTGGTGACTGGAAACACCTATCTATATACAGTATAGTCATTAGCGACCCACCACTGGCCAGTGTGGTACGCAGGACTGCTTGGCCTCAGAGAACGAACTTTAGAGTGTATACCCAGAGTCGCACATTTACTGAACATACTTCTAAAGCAACAAGAAAGAATAATTTTTAAGCATATCACCAATGGCATGGAGGAGTCGCGCTAGGAGTACCCATACCACGCGTAAATGTGGAAAATCGATTTACGATTATGATTTTCACTTATATTTTACTATTACAAGCAGTAATTCTCTTGAACTACTACTGCTACTACCACCAGCACTATCAATAATATGCTAAATAATATAGAATATTCATATCAAGGACGTGGCACGTATCTACTGCAGTCTCGGTAATGTAACAATACTATATCGGAAATATTTAATGTAACAACGTCCCACACTGGCGTACAGATGAATTATCTGACAGTTACGGGACTCAGATCTAATAGTCTTATCAGACAATTTCCCATACTGAAAGTTTATTTCAACGTTCTCTCTCTCTCTCTCTCTCACAAACACACACACACACACACACGCACACACACAGTGCGTAGGACAAGAGCGCTCATACAAAATAATAATAATAATAATAATCTCCATAATGTTTTACGGAAATCATTACTGACTTACTGACAAGGTCATCGGGGAAGTATAACGTACGGAAGTAGAAAAGAGTAATATATCAAATAACTCCTATCAAGACTCTACAAGGGAAAGAATAAACCTTCAAACACTCGTCATATTTATTCTCAAATGATATCGTTCACTGCAAACAGATATTTATCGTTTCCGGTGACAGCGACACATAGCATCTATCACGCTTAGAGTGATATAATGCCAGAACGGTTACGTCTCTTGGCATTATCAATAAGCGTATAATCTTTATATATTTTAGAGCAGCTTAATCTAGTTGTTTTGTGGGGGAAGAACCATTATTATCAACTTCAGAAGGATAATGGCGTACCTTATTATGAGTTTCAAGTTTTTAAAGGGATAACACTGTAACCGATTTTTAAACTTTTTTCTGTCCTCATTCTTTCTGAGATTACTGAGGAGGTATGATAGATATATATCTATATATATTTGATAGACTATTATATGGTCAACACTGATACTAACACGACACACACACGCACACAAAAATAATTTATATGGTCAGGAAATGGGAATGGCTTGGTTCTCAAGAGAGTATGCAATTTCCGCCTTTACGAACGCTTTTAAAGCTTTGGACTACACTGTGGTTTGGACTATTTGAAAAGTATATTGATTTAGGCTATGCTTCGTACAAAATTCTTTTTGCCTTTCTCTCTCTCTCTGTCTCTCTTACCCTTTTCTCAAATTATACAAGTTTCCTACTACGAGCAATCAGCAATGCTAAGGATTAACTTTTAGACCGCCTCCATAAAGTCATAATCCCAATCTAATCCTTCGCTGAGATGGAATTTCATGTTGAAAGCAGGTGGAAATTGCAGACCAATATTAGAATTCCATTGTAGTAGCTACAAATGAAATTTTTACTACATCCATATAGAAAAACTTTAATTTTGAACACTCCTAAGCGTCATTAAAATCCTAAATATACATTTCAAAATTTCTGCCTCCATATCCTCCAGAATATTCTCCTTGATTACAGGTTATTATCTCTGGCGACACGTAACACCAAATGGCTCCTTAATCACTCGCATTCGTCGGGGTAAACACTTGATGGCGAGAGAAACGTGAAAGGAAGCAACAGCTATTTCTCACAATTTCGTCTCTCGCGTGAACAACGTAACTGGAATGCTTGTAGCCGAAAATGAACCATCAGTGCAAATTACTGTACCAGTCCACTGAATTCTGATGTGTTGACAGCAATTAAATCATTTTCCTACCTGAATTTCGCCATGACAGGCCCAACAGACTCCACATTGATCTTTGGGCGATACGTTTCAGAAGACTTTGGTGCACAGTAATACGACCATGGCCAACACTCACTGGAAACACCGACAAACATTAAATATATTCCTTATACGAGAGTACAGATGTCGTTTTGAGACCACAAATGGGCGATTCTTACTGGAGATTTTAATATCATACCATGCGGAAGTTGAGGTTATTGATAAAAGCATGATTTAATAATGGGAAATGGCGCGGACCAGTGATCTTGATGTGCAGCAAGGATTCCGGACAACTCTGCCATTTTGGGCTGACATGTAATCAAATTCGAGGACGCTTGCAGCGCTTATCTTACTGACAGCAATATTTCCGCGTTAGTCGATGCTCCCATTATCTTCCACACAACCCAAGTCAGCACCCAAATTCTTAAAATATTCACACAATTACTAGGAAACTGGGGCACAGCACGAGACACGAGCAAACTTACAAACAATCCCTCTTAACTCAGATTTGGTTTTACAGGGTCGACATGAACACAGTCCTGATTCTTTTCATGTCTCTTGTTCTCGGAAAAATGTAAATCTGAGTTACGTGAGAAAACTGGTCATAAGTTAATTCGTGAATCCTGATCCTGGTCTGCATTTAATATGTCGGAGCAGTTCATTATTTTTTCGCAACAAGAAGCCATCCAATATATATTTTGCACATAACCAGTACAAGTTCAAAATTTTGCGCAAAACGGGACTGACTTATGAGTCATCATGTCGAAGCTCTCCAGCATTTTACGCAACAATGAGCCGTCCGGTATTTGCGCA
This sequence comes from Coenobita brevimanus, assembly GCF_032717465.1. Lineage (NCBI taxonomy): Eukaryota > Metazoa > Arthropoda > Malacostraca > Decapoda > Coenobitidae > Coenobita > Coenobita brevimanus. The sequence continues at coordinate 63,289,310 of NC_136954.1, read as the reverse complement.
AACCTGGACTCAAAAATATCGGAGCTGTCCAGCATTTTTGCACGACAAGATCCCCTAGCCGGACTGTTCCCGAGCTGATAAAGGATAGACTACAATGAACACCAACAAGGACTATCCAGATATCCCCCTTGACAGAAACGCAATTAACACATTCATTCCGTTAAACCGTTTTTAAATGGGTTCCAACCGTCTCTGGATTGGGATCTCCCTTTCTTGTTCTTTCTGCCATTTGATTCTCTCTCTCTACTCTACTTTTCTATAATGTAAAGGCTTTATTATATAGGCAATATCACTGTATGTACTTTATCATTAGTAGATAATTAATGCAAAAAGCTTAATTATCGTATAACAAAAGGCTTCGTCACTAAAGGCAAGTTTATTGTTAATACACTAGGCTTCTGGGACAATCTATTTTGACTTCCATTAACAATTTCCTTACCTATTTCACATGTATATATATTTTTCACTTACCTTCGTCGTACATAGGTTATTCATTTATCCATTTCAACATCCATTTTCCTGTCATCACAATACACATTCATTTCATTATTATTCAAATTTCTACTCCAGTTTTTGTTACCGTATGTAAAGTGGGGATGGTTTTTAATTCTCTTACAGCACAGCCTACATCTAATACATGCCAGTACCTGATCTGTTAGTAAATACAGTACATGTTAGTAGTACAAGAAGTACAACCATAAGTGTTAGTAGCTACATGATGTTAGTTGCAGAAGTGGTTTTCACGCACTTAGCTCTTGCGGTGGTGGCAGCTGTGGTAAGTGATAGCTCTAGTGCTGGTGCGAGTAGTGGCAGATGAAAGTGCTAGGGCTGGTGGTACTTGTAGTTGTCAACACTGCGATAGTGGTGGTTTTGGTAGAGAGGGAGTTTCTCGCTGATTCTGGGAAAATGGTTGCTATAGTTGGTCCTGTGGCATCAGAGATAATTTTGGTATGTGTGGCTGGTAATGCATTGATGGTAGTTTGGCATTTGCTGAGACATGGATAATCTTATGGCCATAACTGAACTTACTGAAGTAGTACCGTGATAGTACGTGATGGTATAGCTCGGGTAACATCAATGGGTATCAGTTCTGGCTGCTGTGGTTACCATAATACTATAGTAGCTACAAGTATAGTAATACTTCTTACTAAGGATGGTGGTAGTTCTGGTTCCTTTAGCCCGATATAACCAATGTTGTAGTAGTTCAATATAACCAATGTTGGTAATTACTGAGGACAAAGATGGTAGGAGCTGTGGATACTGATGCCTCGTTGATTGTGGTTGTTCAGTTATATTGGTAGCTGATACTCTTCTCTCACTCTCAGTAAGTTTCATTGTTCCTAAGAATACTAGCAGCTGTAGTTGATGTGGCTTAAAAGAAATGCAATGATGGCAGATGTGCCTGATACTAATGTCCATGCTTACAGATTCCAAAGACACATTTGTCCGTATCTTTGTATTCTTTTTTTTTTTTTTTTTTTCAGTTTGTTGAATTTTCACTCAAAGAAAACTTTAGCTGTACAATTTTTGTGCATTCATTCCCATTCGTTTCGCATAATATTCATTACCAAGATTTGAATTAATACTTTTCCATGTACATTAATTGATTAATTTGCTTTTCAGATAAGTTCTTTTTTCTCCCCTTCATCTAGCCATTTTTGTGCTTCATTTTACTAATCCCTTTTCAATTAATTTGTTTCTATTGTTTTTTTTTTTTCCCCCATCATACTGTTAACCAGTTTCTTTAAAAGATCAGCCTTCAGATCTGATTAGTTTCCTCTTTCAGTCTTCAGCCCTTTCCTTATCAAACTGTTTTATCTTTTATCATAATTCTTTTTTTTTTCTCATTTACTTTCGTCTCATTCCGTTCCTCTTCTTTATTTTACTTTCCTGCTCGTTTCTCTATTTGATACTTGTTTTATAATTTCCTTCTTCCAATCAGTTCTATTATCATGATATCTGATTAAATTTATAGTTTCATCTTTCCTTGTTAAATTTTCCATCTATTGTTTAATTCCCTATTATTTTCCTTTTCTTCGTCATTATTTCCTTTTAACTCTCCCTTAATTCACTATTGTTTTGCTTTCACTAGATTTCTTATACATTCATCTCTTTTCACGTTTTATTTCTTCTTGTCGTTTTCATCCTTTATACCGTCCTTCATCGTTTGAACTCTGTCCAAATAATGACGCCAATTCATGAATTTAGCTCCACCTTATATTTTCCACTTTCAAGTCAGCTTTATCGTATTAGCCACGCTCCGTTACATCCACACGTCAACAGCTTTCTCAACATTTTAAAATTACTAGTGTGTACTGTATTTACCAATCAGTACATCGTAATATCATTTTTTTTTTCATATTCCCTCTTAATTTATACCGATTTTCCCCCACCCTCAGTCCATCATCATATGCATTTTTTTCATTCCCTCTTAACCAATATTTCCCTCACACAAGTAGCATTTTGTCTCATACCTGTACACCTTTTCAACCAGAGCCCCACTTTTAGTTCTGCGCTTTTCATATCCATTTTTCCTCAGTCCTCGCACCATAGCCATTTCACCCAGTCCTCAATCTCTTATACCGATTTCCTCTGATGCCTACACAGTTTTTTCTCACTCCTGCTTCACGACACAGCTTCCTCCTCACTCAACGGGATTCCAGAAACCTCCTCACACATGGGTCCTGCGTGCACACCCCGTCCTCGTCGTAGCGGGAGTGGTCGCTGAGGAGGGAGAAGGTGGTTCCAGCGGCGCCCAGGCAGTCCAGGGAGCGGGAGTTGGCCAGGGACATGGAACGGGAACAGGCGGCTTCCAGGCCAGAGGACAGGATAGCATCACACTCATGCCCCGTCACGCTCTCCCCGGCGCCCTGTGGGGTGAGAGAGGGAGGGTGTGTGAGTGTGACTGAGGTGCAGTGTGTCAAAGTGAACTAAGATTATGTGCAAAAGTATGAGAGATAGAGATAGTGTGTGTGTGTGTGTGTGTGTGTGTGTGTGTGTGTGTGTGTGTGTGTGTGTGTGTGTGTGAGAGAGAGAGTGAGGGAGGGCTATGAGTGATGATGGAGTGTGTGAATGAGGGTGTGTGTGTGAGAGAGTGACGGAATGTGCGAATGACGTGGGCTGAGAGACTGTGAGGATGGAGTGTGTGTGGACATGAGGGAGAGGATGTATCAAAAGACAGAGTGGGATAGAGCATGAGAGTGATGGTGGAATGTGTGAACGAGAGGGAAAGAAAGATGAAAGTCAGATGGAGGAGTGATTGAAAGTAAGTGTGTGTCTGCGAGGGAAAGAAGGTATCAAGAGAGCGAGGGAAGTATAAGAGTAGAGGTGAAGTGAGTGAAAGAGCAAGGGTGTGTAAGTGATGGCGTGGTGTGTTAAACCTAGTGTGTAAATCCAAGGGTGTGTCAATCCGCAGAGGACAGGGTATGAAAGAGAGGAGTGAAAGTGTGAATGCTAAGGAGAAAGTGTTTAAACTGATTGAGAAGGGGTGTTAAAGTGAGTGAGGTGTGAAACTGAATGATACAGTATGTGAAAATGAATGAGAATGAAGGTGTGTAAACTGTAAACCTACGAGAGAAAAGACTTGAGAGTGAGAGTGTGCTATGTGTGTGAGGGAAATTTTGAGACAAATATGTATGCAGAAACCACACAAAGCAAACAAAAGCACAAACACACGCACACAACAAAAACATATGCAAACTATGAAACACCAAAAAATGAAAAACAAATGACATAAAAATAGTCAAAAACAAAAAAGACCGGCAAATACACACTGTAAAAATAAAAGCTGCAAAAACTCTCAGCCCACACATGCACACTCAAATAAACGCACAAAAAGAACTTTCATCACGCGGAAAACAATAATCCATAAACACCCACGCACACGAGAGAGAGAGAGAGAGAGAGAACCATTAGCGATGCTCTCTCTCTCACACACACACAAATAATAATCAGTGAGTGCTAACACACACACACACACACACACACACACACACACACACACACACAAATAATCACTGAGGATGCTAACACACACACACACACACACACACACACACACACACACACACACACACAAAATAATAATCAGTGAGGATGCTAAAATACACACACACACACACACACACACACACACACACACACACACACACACACACACACACACACACACACACACACACACACACACACACACACACACACACAAATAATCAGTGAGAACGTTAACACACACACAGACACGCGGGAAGAACAACATGATACTAACACACATGTAGCAGATCTCGTGTCTAAGGCAGTGGGGCAGAAACACCTGATCATCATCGCCCACCTCGTCACTCACACCCTCACAGTTCACCACGAGACGGTCCAACACGGGGCAGTCTGAGCAAGAAGAGGAAAATTATTAATATATTTATCTATCTATTTATGTCTGTCTGTCTACTCAAAATCTTATACTCTCATAGTTCTTCATCATTCGCTACAGCTGAGAGAGAAAGGGAGAGAGAGAGAGAGGGGGGGGGAACGACTACTAGCTAAATCGATCGACCAATCTATCTACCTATCTTTTTATCTGTCCATCAACTCCTCACAGTTCACCACCTGTCACACTAACACGGGGTAATCTGGGAAAGAAAGAAGGAAATTGTTAGCAAATCTGGTGTCCATATATGTTTTCAGCCCCGTTCACATGATATCTTCAACACGGTGCGACCCTTTACAACCTCACTCAGATGACGACTTTCTTATAATATTTCTTTCTTCGTTCACAGTCTTTGATTCAATTTAGGTGACTTCGAGGTGTTAAATATAACTTTCAGTCCAGGAGACCTTCTTATGCGGATTCAAATCGCCTGGAAGTGGCAAGAATAATGAAGGCTACGTAAAGGATGCGGGAAGGTTATTAACACAGAGCCATGATGGACTGTATTCTGGTGGGATTAGGGGGCACTCCGGCACATCTTTCTTGCAGGATGATTTTGCCCTTAGCCGAACAAAATTGTCTGAAGGTTGCAATAATAAAATTTCAGACTCCTGCTGCTCTCTCAAGTTAGTCATCCCGTATGACACCCCAGAGGATACGTGGCTGTTATTCTTTCACTCCTATCGCTGGGGTTTAATAAAAGGATACATAGAATAAATACTTTCTGCTCATTCCAATGTTTTCACGAATACACTACGATGACGTCTTTTTGGGGCTTATTTTTGTAAAAATTATACCATTTTAATCAATTTGTGAGAGACTTTTCGGACTGAAAGGCTAGATACAGCCTTCTTAACCCCTTCAGTACTAAACGACTACTTTATATTCATACTACTTCCCAACGACTTTATATAACGAAGAATTTTTTCCGAACTAGAGAGGTTAGGTATTACCCTCACTATTCCCCTAGCACTGAAGCGCTCTCCTAAGCTGAATATATTTGGCTGCAGGTAACAGGGATGAACCCCCCAAAATAACTTCAACACCAAGGGGGATACGTGGCATTTCTCTCTACCATCCAAGGTGTGTGTGTGTGTGTGTGTGTGTGTGTGTGTGTGTGTGTGTGTGTGTGTGTGTACACACACACACACACACACACACACACACACAGACACACACCCTGCATTCATGTGCCGTCAGCCTCTCCTGCTCCTCTTTAGCCACAAAATGAAAACTTAAATTGTTAAAAATGCTTGCTCTTCCTACCCGTCCCCCTTGCTGCTACTACTCCACTATAATTACTGCTATACTCCTACTCCAAATACAACAACATTTACTACTACAACTACAATATTCAGAGCATTATTACTCTTGTTATTAATCATCGTCAACTTTATTACAACTCTTATTTATAATCAAATTTAAAAAGATGAGGTGAAGAAGGTTTTAGAAACAATGGGGAACAACAGCAGTGAGAAACGTATATTACTACAATATTACAACATTATTACAGAACTACAATATTATGACTAATGCACTACAACTGTACAGTAATACAATACGTTATTCCATATTACTAATCATATACCGCTTCCATTCCTACTACTGCGGTATTATGTCACTACCACTACTACAGACCTACAATTACTACAAAATGATTATTACTACTCTTACTCCTGCAACAGTATTACCGATAAATTTTTTTCTTTAATACGGACTACTCTTTCCACGACAATACTACTGCTCCACTACTACTACTATAACTTTACTATTAAAACTAACATCACCAACACCAACAATACTACTACTACTACTACTGCTATTTCTACCATCACTGATAATATTCCGAACCACTACCAGTAATACTGTTCTTCTTACCTTCTCTGGAGTTGCCAAGGAAGAGATAAGAAATGTCATCATCTCCTCGTCTCAGTCTCCTCCTCACGCTCCTCTTCTTCCCTCCCCTCCTCCTCCTCTCCTCTTCCTCCTCCTCCTCCTCCTCGCGTCTCTTCTTCTTCTGTTCCCCCTCCACGCTTCCATTCTGGAGGGATGGGGTGAGGAGTGTTATGTTAAATCATCACCATCGCCATCATCATCACTTAATCCCTGCTTAAAGAAAAATTAATTTAAGTAATATAGAGCTGGCCAAATCTCTCTCTCTCTCTCTCTCTCTCTCTCTCTCTCTCTCTCTCTCTCTCTCTCGAGCCATGTCATTTACATCTCGGGTACTATTAAATCTAATCTTTTTATTTTTCCCCCTTGCTACTACCATCAATCTTCACATGAGGGGTCATCTTTCCAAGGGGCTGGGTTAAAAATACATAGGCCATCTAAAAACAGCTGTCCATAAACTGTTTCGACTACTTACTTTTCCTCCCATATCTACCATCTTCCTGCATCTCATCATCTCTCTTTCTCTCTCCTGCGTCTTATCCTCTCACAAATATTTCTTACCCGTTAGACTCCTTCATCTACTTTTCCTTTCCTGTCTCTTTCCACTCCCGTCTCTTCTCCAACGTCTTCCCCTTTCCCTTCCCATTTTCTCACTTATCCCCTTCCTCTCTCCCTCTCCCCCTCTCCATTCTCTTTCTTCCTTTTCTTCTTCTCTCTTTACTTCTACCCCTATTCTCTCTCTCCATTCTCATTTTCTCTCCCTCCTCCCGCATCTCTCCAAAAGATCCTCCTCCTAGCCTGACCTTGTTCTCGTGATACCAGAAGTTCTTTACCTCTTTTCTCTCTTCCTTTCTCTCTCCACCTCAATTTCTCTCCGTCTCAAATTTCTCTAATATCTCCTTCGTTCTCTGCCTGTCTGTATGTCTGTTTCTTTTCTTCTTTCCCTATTCCCTCTCTTCCCACTGTATCTTCTCACCTCCCCTTTGCACTCTCTCTATTTCTCTCTCTCCGTACCCATTCTCATTTCTTTTATTTAACCATTAATTCTCTCGTCCCCCGCCCTTCTCTACCTATTCGTCTCCCTCTCTCCCTCTTTTCTCATTCCCTCCTTCTGTCATCTACCCATCTACCTATGTGCCCATTTATCTATCTACCAATCCATTTCTTTCTCACCCTCTTCTTGCGCTGCTCCTGCTCCTGAAGCTCCTGAAGCTGGTGGAGTGCGCTTCTCATGCTCTCGAGTGCGTCCAGGCGAATCACGATGTTAGACAGAAGCTTGTCCGTGTCACCTACCCCATCCTTACCCTCGGCCTCTCGGGCTACCACCTCTTCTGCTTCTGTTGGGGGAGAGAGAGGGAAGGATAAGAAAGACAGATAGATAGTTTGATAGACAGATGGAGAGAGGGAGATGTTGGAGACGAGATAGTAAGTGTTACCAGCACCCACCTCACCGTCCGCCTCTCCGGCTACGTCTATTCCTCCTCCTGTTCGAGTGACGAGGATAGACAGTCCGATGGATAGAAAAACTGAAACAGGTACCGATAGATAGGCAGACTAACACATGGATAGGTAGACAGACACATACAGACGGATGGATGATGGATATATACAGGTGCATGGGCAGACAGACACAGATAGATATATAGATGGATAGACAGATAGATGGGGGGATGGAGAGCAGCTTGTTTGTGTCACCCGTACCCACTCCACCCTTAACCTCTGGGACCACCACCCTTTGCTTCTGTTTACGGAGAGAGAGAGAGAGAGAGAGAGAGAGAGAGAGAGAGAGAGAGAAGGGGGGGGGTCAAAATTAAAAAGCTGATCCATAGATGCTTCTCTGTGCCACACGCCCCCACCTCACCTTCGGCCTCTTGGGTTACATCTACTGCTTCTGTTTAATGGAGTGCCAGAGAGAGGGATGAGGAAAACAAAGAGGGGGGGAGGGTAAAGAAAAAGGGATGGGGGATGCTGAAGACAGAAAGAGAGGTGAAGAATGAAAGAGACGGAGGTAAGTAATGGAACAGAGGAAGATGCAGGAAGAGTGAAACGGAACGAGGAGAATGAGAAGGTGAAGAAGAAAAAAGAGTAGAATATGTGCACATGAGGACTGGATGAAAAAAAGATGAAAACAGGTGCCTGAGAGTAGTCTGTCTGTGTTCTCTGCTCATATTTCGCCCTCTGTCTCTCGTACCATCACTTTCCATGCTTCTGGGGAGAGAGAGAGAGGGGAAGGCATCAAGAAATAACAGTGAGATGAAAGAGAAGACGAGATGAAAGGACGAAGGGGGTGGTGACGATGAAGATAGACAGGTAATGGGGGGAAGGTGTGTGTGTGTGTGTGTGTGTGTGTGTGTGTGTGTGTGTGTGTGTGTGTGTGTGTGTGTGTGTGTGTGTGTGTGTGTGTGTGTGTGTGTGTGTGTGTGTGTGTGTGTGTGTGTGTGTGAGAGAGAGAGAGAGAGAGAGAGAGAGAGAGAGAGAGAGACTGGAGTGAAAAAACGAGTACACATGCGACAGCGAAGGAAGAAGGAAAGACTGAATACGATATTAATGAAGGAAGACTGAAAGTGAGGTATGAGTAAGTACATTTAGGGGAGGGGTGAAGAAGTGAGAGAAAGTGAGTACTGAGCTATAAGAGTATGGAACTGCATTAGTCAATCATCAGTATCATCAACATAACCTTTTTCACCGTCTTTCTCTCGCCTAATGATGGGATGGGGCAAGGATGAGCAGACTGAATTACAAATAAGAAAATGTAATAGAAAAGTTATGGAAATGTCGTGAATGAAGGCAGGAGTAAAAGATACCCGTGAATGAGCCAAGTGTAAACAAAGTGTCCGGTTACGTGCAACTGGCTGTGGGTTCGTCTCCACATTTAGGTAACGATGCACTTCGTAACTTGACCTAGATTTTCGTGTTTTTGCAACTTGTTTCACGCAGCTCAGTGGCAGAAGAAGACAATGCTACTGCTCTATATCCTTTCCATCGCACTTCTTCGTGACTAGCAGCATATTCTACTGTTAATTTTCTGTTACGCTCAACATTTATGAGGGCATGATGACCATTTTCAAGCCTAGTTAAATCGAACAGGGCATCCTTCACCACCCACCTAACCCTCCGAAGAGAGTACATACCCCCGGATCCCCCCCCCCTCCTCCCCCAGTCATAAGCTAGAGCTGTATCGGATATCGAGGAACTTATCGGAAATTCTAGTTTGACGAACACGCACGTGAGGTCAATATGAGAGACTGAGTAGTGTGTGTGTGTGTGTGTGTGTGTGTGTGTGTGTGTGTGTGTGTGTGTGTGTGTGTGTGTGTGTGTGTGTGTGTGTGTGTGTGTGTGTGTGTTTAAATTCTTGCTGCTGCCAGACGACTTTAAGACCTCTAGTAGTGAGGGGATTAATGAAGGCTGTATCTATCACTCTCCATTTCGAGAAGTCTATCCGAAGCTGAATATAATCGTCTGGTGGAGGCAATAATAAAATATGAAACATGTCATCGGAGTCCAGTAATTATCCACACTATGCTATTTTTTTTTTTTTTTTTTTTTGGGGAGGGGGCTAAGCGATGGTGATTTTACTTACCCTTCACGCTGGAGAGATTAAGCACAGTCTTTACCAACACATTCACTACTACGACACCTTGTCTGATGAGTCAAATCGTCTGGGCTGACAAGAATAAAATAAAATAAAATATACATCAACAGCTGGACGGGGTTAATCGAGCAAATACAATGTACGATCAGCATGTTCAACTTGCTGGAGAAGTGGCCAGTCTTAAAATTCTTTCAGTGACTCCTGCCAACATACTACGAGTCGGTCTATTTTCATCTCGCGGAACTGGGTCACTTACACAACCTGAATACTACCGTACTTGTGCGACCCCTCCCCCCCTCTCTCTCTCCAGGTGACTACGCTGAGTGACAAGCCAAATGGTTTCTGCATCCCAGGAAACCGTTTAATTCGCTGGGTGGTCATCAAATAACTAGAGGACGCCGAGTGGTTTTATAGGTTAAGGAGCTCCAATCTGGTGAAGCCTGTATGGGTTCCACCTGAGTTGTTGGGGTTTATTGCTCCTGTAATGCTACTCAAGCCTTAAATATCGGGACCGAGTAGCCCATCCTAAGCCCCTACGCTCCTGTTTATATGGGTGAAAATGGAACTGATTATGAAATTTGGTAAATCTTAGTTATGGGGTAGGACTAAGCCTCCTTGGTTAACATTCAAATCGAGACCCGTCTGACGATACTTGGCTGTCAGTTGAGCTGAAAGGGGTTACGGTGTCCATCAGGTCAGAACAAACACGCAATAACAGGGAGTCTGTTGAGTAGGTGCTTTAGAGACATCACAACCAGTGGTGACTAGTTATGACAGGGCACCGCAGGTAGCCAGGTAGGGTCCAAAGCTATGTACTTACGCACCCCACGGGACGGCACGGCACGGCACGGCACGGCACGGCACTTCAGTTGGTGTTCGGCATGATTTTGCTCTGGGACAGATAATGATGAGCGCCCTTCTACTTTATCTGTGCCACCGAACAACCTACACACTACAAGCAAACATGTGTGTGTATCTAAAAAGGGGCTTTGTGGAGTAGGGAGGGCCTTGATGGTGACACTGATCAGCCGGCATTTCATTCTCCTACGCATGTTGGTGGGGTTCTTCACACCCATGAGAACCAGCAATTGTCTGTGAGTTTAAAGAATAGTCTGGTCACCCTGTAGAACTGTGCTCAGGCGGCAAAGGACAAGAGTAACAGGAGTTGTTATGTGTCACAGCGTCACTGTCACCTACCGCTGCGGTGTCGGGCTTGCCTTGCTGAAAAAAACATGCACGAAATTTCCAGTGCAACCAAGTGTGGCGTCAGGTCCTTCAGTTTTATCTTTATGCCCTGTCCTTGGTATTAGCGACGCAGATGGTGTAGCTATTGTGATACAGTCCGCTTATGTGTATGTATCTATGCCAACATAATACTTCATGAAAGTCAAGTCTGGGAAGAATTAATACAATTTTGGTGTAGACCGATCAAAAGTAATGGCCACGGGTCAAGGCCAAGGCTCGGGAACGGTCTCTCTCTCTCTCTCTCTCTCTCTCTCAGCACTTTGGTCTATTCACTCCTGTGGCGCTCCCCCCCCAAAAAAAAAAAAAAATCTACACTACCTAAAACTATTTTTTTGCTACATTCATGGATTTTCGAAGAAGTTATGTTTTAAAAACGGAAGACAGACTACTAAGACTGTCATACACGATGGTAGACATTTACGCAAAAAACATATGCATGAGAGAGAGAGAGAGAGAGAGAGAGAGAGAGAGAGAGAGAGAGAGAGAGAGAGAGAGAGAGACAGACAGACAGACAGACAGAGACAGAGACAGACAGACAGACAGACAGACAAACAGACAGAAAAATACAATTTTCCCCCTCCCTCCCTCCCCCATCTCTGATTCTCGTTTTAAGAGAATTGCGAGCGCGCTCGGGAAGAGGATCCAACTCCCTTACAGTAGGACTGAATCCTCTTAGTGTAGGTCCTGATCCCTTATGATTCCGAGACCTCGATCCTCTTTTTATCCCAAGCCACGCACGAGGACAAGATTATATAGATTGGTGAGGGACGACGGGAGAAAGGCGAGATGAATAAATGAGGGACAGAAGGGAAGACTGGAGAAAGAAGGAAAATGAATTAAAGAATACAAATGAAGGATATAAAAAAATATACCTAGGAAACAATACACACACACGTGTACAATAGAATGTGTATTTTTACCGTTATATATACATAAATAAATAAATATATACACAGGTAGGTAGATACATGCAAACATACATACAGTATATACAAAGAGACAGTTATAGATCCTACTACTACTACCATACACACACACATACTGCAGAGAGAGAGAGAGAGAGAAGAAGTGAGGTGTGAAGAAGGGGAGGGTGAGGAACAGAGGGCATGTGCAAGACGGAGGGGAGAACAAATGGTACAAAGAAAGGGTTAAGAAAAGATCCGGACGGACTTGGATATACAAAGAGACCTAGAACACACACACACACACACACACACACACACACATCCAACATATCAACCACACAAACAAAACAATTATTAAAACGCCTACTGTGTGTGTGTGTGTGTGTGTGTGTGTGTGTGTGTACTCAACTTGTTTCAGTTGTGTATGTGTTTGTGGCGAGTTTCCCGAGCGTACAAATTGTGCACGAGTGGTTTTTGATGGATATCTGTAACTTGAAATTTGTACGTACTGTGTATATGACTATATTGCTACATGTGTGTGTGTGTGTGTGTGTGTGTGTGTGTGTGTGTGTGTGTGTGTGTGTGTGTGTGTGTGTAAATGTCTGTCCATGTACGGTGTGGGAGTATAGCCTTCATGGTGCACCTGGCCAATAACTTCGAACCAACGTCGGGTATAATTGTGCCCCCTGTGCCTACGATCCGCTTGGCTCTGATTTGTACCCTCCTTCAATTCTCTTTAGTCCACTCTCCCTTTTCCCTCATATCCTGTTTTCTATTCCATTTTTGCCTCTCTTTTCTCACACAGCCCCTCCCGTCCTTGTCCCTCTTGTGTCTGTTTGTTCTGTAATTCTGCTTAGTCTGTCATGTCCCGTCTACCCCCTGTTTTCTATCCCACGTCTTTCTTCTATTTCTCTTTCCCACTTAACCTTTCGCATCCCTGTCCCCCGCTCTCTCTGTACTGGAATTCTGTTTAGCCCACCGTCCCCTTCCACTCAAACCTTCTCTGTTCTATTCCATGACCGATACTTCTCCCTTTCCCACACATTCCCACATCTCTGTTTCCGCCTTCACTCTCATATTTCTCTCTCTCTCTCTCTCTCTCTCTCTCTCTCTTATCTGTCCTGGAATTATGTTTCGTCTACCCTCTCCTTCCTCTCATACCCCCTGTTATCAATTCCATGACTTTTATATTTCTCCCTTTCCCACATTGTCCCTCCCATCTTTTTCCCCCATTCTATTTGTCTGTCTCTCCTGGAATTCTATTTAGTTCACGTTCTCCCCTCTACCCCCCTCTTCTTTACCGTGACTGAGGTAGGGGGAGGGGGGGAAGAACACAATGATTTTCCTTTACTTACACCCCATGACCAGTGGTTTCCAAACTTGTGGCCGTGCTGCATTTTTCAGGGGGTCATGAACTTATCTTTAAGTATACGGATTAACTTGAGACAGAATTTCGTTATCATTTTCAAGAGGCAAGGTCTGTGTCGATCTTTTCTGTCCACATCTTGTACATCATACCTTGAGGCAATGCAAGATGAATTCCAAGAACTTAAAAGCGCCTTATTTCCCAAAAACAAATTCTAAGAGAGGAGCATGACAGTTTTGGGTGAGAAAGAGGCGCTATTATGCCATGAGAATGCTGGCTGCGTGCGTGACTGTCAGTTTCGCCTATCTCGCAAAGACGACATTTCAGAACTACAGGGCATCACACAAACAGCCTGATTACGTCCATGCGGAGAATGATCCCTGTTGTGCCCTTACTAAGTGATTCAACTAATGACACCCCAGCAATTTCACTATTATCACCCAGTTTCAATAAACTTTTTTATTTTTCTTTTATGTGTATTCATTACTTCTCTATTTCAGGGTGCCGTACCTAAACTGTTACAATCTCATATCCAACATACTCATTCTAACAATGATGCTCCGTTTTTTTCTACAAAGTAAAATATAGATGGGAACCTTGGGGCCATGGATGTTATTATGTTCTGACCAGGGGGTACAGAATACCAAAGTCCTGGTACAGAATACCAAAGTTTGGACACCACTTCTCTAGACTGTGCCTGAAAACTGGGAGAAAAAAATACTACCCACGTATTTCGTGCGTTTCTTGAAATTCTGTTTAGTTCACCTCACCTTCCTCAATATCCTCCATTTTCTATATCGTCACTATATACTACATATCTAAATATACAACTGACAAACATTTTTTTTATAGTTTACCCCTGCGAGAGCCCTTTGTACACCGGTTCCTTGGCCACGCAGACTGCTGGTCACTTTGTTTCCCTTCAGCCGCTGTTCACCCAGCACTAGAAATGGGGATCTAAATGAAACACCGGCTTTTGGAGGTCGTGTTCTGGGGGTGAGGGGAGATGACTTGAATTTTGGGGAAAAATAATTGCTTTAATGACTCTCGTCCAGTCGATATGCATTAACTTAATCCTTCTTTTTTTCCTTCTCACATACACTCAGGAACTTTCATTTGTGCAGTCAAAGAAACAACTATCTTCCAAGTTCCGGCTAACGAAAATTTACAATTGGCGAAATACAATACAAACCCTGTCTCTACTAGTACTGTGTTTCAGATGGCTCGACTTTTCAGCTATGTAATCGTCAAACTTTGGGAAGATATACTTATTTCTTCGTCTGCACCTTCCGTATGTTCCTGGGAATAGGGTTCTTGTGGCCCCAGGTTCATCTGAATGTGAACCCAATGTAATGCGGGCTGAAGCTGCCTTTCTTCTGCATTCTACCATCCTCTCTTCACGTGACGGGGGGGAGGAACTAAGGAACGTTTGCATAACCAGGCAGTGGAGCCGCCCAGTTACACCAGTGCCGCTGCCTGAGAACGTCCCCCTTCAGCATCGCCCGGGAGCAGGGAAAACAAAATGTTACCCACGTATTCCTGCATGTCTGAATTCCCTCTATGCAATGACAAGCTTTATTGTATTCTGCCTTAACACATTAATATTTCATTCAGATTAATACAAACCGCCACACCTAAATGCATAACAACTCTACCTACTCATTCACAACCACCACGGCTTTTCTGTTCTTGTTACCGCCAGTCGGTTTCACCCAGTTCAGGAAAGACTCCCGCAGTAAACAGGTTAAAACGCAACTACCCATCAGAGTCCGTTTGCTTTCATCTGACGGAACTGGGATACTCGCACAGCTTGAAAACAAAGTCACAGTTAAATGCAATTCGATGAGGTGTACTTATGAGGTAGGAATGAGTGTAACTGGTTACAAGTCAGATTCCATTTTCAAATCTGTCTACACCTGGTCATCATGTAAGCCGAGTGTGGCTTGGTGAAAAGTAACCTACTGTAGCTGTGGAAACAGAAGGCTAGAAATAGACTGAAATCTCTTTCTTTCACTGGTCTAGGGATGAGGCAACCGCAGCATTTGCGTAGCAAGCAGCCCTAAGGAAAAAGGAGAGAGAGAGAGAGAGAGAGCAGGAAAACTAAACTTGATATTCATCCTAGGCCAACAGCGGGGTGGCAGGATTCAGAGCAAGATTGTCTCAACTCATGTGGGACATGTATCAAGGGGAAATGAAATTGCGGGTGGTCTCTCTCTGCCTCCCCCCCCCCCACACGTTTGCCACATACATGCAGTTCAAATAAGTGCAGTTGTTTCTCTCTCTCTCTCTCTCTCTCTCTCTCACCCACACACACACATATACACACAGGCCAAACTAATGACAAACCAGATATCACATACGCGCGCGCGCGCACACACACACACGCACACACACACACACACACACACACACACACACACACACCAAAGTAATCAATCATGCCTATTTACAAATCAGTCACACACTCAGACGCTCTCTCTCTCTCTCTCTCTCATCCACCCACCTTTAAGTCTGTCCTGCATGTATCGGAGCATGGATGGACTACTCAGCAACTCGTTCATGTTATACCCCGCCCTCTTCACCTTGCTCGCCTGTGACCTCTTCGCAACATCTTGACCTCCTGACCTCTTGGACGACTCGGGGTAGTTGGCCTCGAACTGTGCGTAGGCCATTCTCTTCTTCTTCTGGCCGACCGACCTGGCGATGCTCTTGAAATACTCCCTGGTGAGGTAATCGTCGTAGGAGGAGGGGGAGCGTTTCTTCTCCCACTTGAAGTAGTCACTAAACGCACGCTTGTCTCGCAGGGAGGGGGTTGACAAGGGCTGGACTGCGGTGCTTGAAGAGGAATTTTTGATGGTCTTGGGTGCGGTGGTGGTGGTGGTGGTGGTGGTGGGCTTGGCGGAAGTCTTCACACTCTTCTTGTTCACCTCCCTCTTCTTCCTGATCATTGGGTCTCCGGCGGTTAGCCTCTGTTCATCCTGGTCTTCCATCTCCCTGCCTCTCCAGTACCTACCAGCTGCCGAAGTAAGGTAGTTCTGAAGCTTGCGGAGTTTTTCACCCCTCGTTGGATCCATATCGGCTCTCTTCCTCTTCTTCCTGAGTTCATCATCATCATCGTGAAAATAGTCAATAGCATCGTAGAAGCGCTCAGAGGCCGACGGTGCGTATGTCTTGCGTCCGACCCCGTGGAGCTGACCTCTGACCCCTGGTGGGAGGTCTAGTGAGTTCAAAACACCATCTCGCTTTCCGATCTCGTACATGTGATTCAGACGCTCCAGATCCGAGGTGGGGAGGTTGTACAGGTGATACATGTAGTCCTTATTCCTGAGAGGGCGGTCGTTCTCGTCGTCCTCGAGGGGATAGTAGTCGTTCGTGAAATACCCATCGTCCTCGAAAATGCTGTTCTCCTGCCTATTACGTTCGCGGAAGAGGGAAGGGTAGTAACCGGTGCTGCCTTCCTCGCCTCCCTCCTCCTGCTGGTCCCTGTCGTAGCCCAGGAAGTCGTCCTCTGGCAGCAGCAGGTCGTCTTGGTAGTCGTACTGAGGTGGGTAGGAGCGCTTCTTGTACAGGGGATAGCGGTACCTTAGAGAAGAGACGGGAGGCGGTTAGAGAAGAATACTGAAAGTGGATATCGGAGAGAGAGAGAGAGAGAGAGAGAGAGAGAGAGAGAGAGAGAGAGAGAGAGAGAGAGAGAATGGAAGGAGGAAAGGCTGGAAAGAGATAGGAGGGAAGATAGGAGGGAGAGAAATGAGATGAGGGGAGGAGGGAGAAGTGGGAAGGAAAAGGAGAGAAGGGAAGAAAGGAGAGAAAAGACGAACAGAAATCAGAAAAGACCAATAAGAAAGATGACACATATGTAACTCTAGGGAGCGTGAGACTCGGAGGAGGGGAGAGGAGGAACCGCATGCAGATAAGAAAGAGTGAAGGAAAAAAAAAAAGTAAGGGAAGAAGAAAACTTTCAAAAGGGAGGACTGGAAGAAAAGAAGAAAGACTAGAGAGAAGGATGAACGCAAAACAGAAAAAAAAGGAGGGTAGGAAAAGATACAAACAGAACAGCTAAGAGAGAGAGAGGGAGAGAAACGTGAACCACCAAAAACACACACACACACACACAAAAAAAAAAATTACAGAAAAAGAAAAAAAAAGACAGGAATTTACTATATCATTAAAAAAAAAAAAAAAATCATGCAAAAAAACACTCCCAGCTCATCATTCATAACCATGCACATTATTCATCCATGCGACGAGTCAACAGTGAAGAAAATCTCATTAAGTTGGAGAAATAATGAATGACTGGGGGGGGGGGAACCCATGGATTCCAATTAGGGATATTTGTGTCATTAAGAAGAGTTTGTCCTTATCGTAATTAATGTTTACTCCATAACAGGGGTGGAAACGGGGTGGGCGAGTGAACGTGATGGATGAGTGAGGGTGATATATGAGTGCATTGGGAGAGAAAGCGTTAGGCGTGAAAGTGAGCTACGAACGAAAATGAAATGGGTGCGTTAAGAGAGACTGAACTGTGTATGTGATGAGGTGAAATTTAAGTGGCTGGAGCTGGGTGTTAAAATACGTATTGGAAATGTGAGCCGACAGAGAGAGAGAGAGAGAGAGAGAGAGAGAGAGAGAGAGAACGTTAACAGATATCGAAGTAAGTGAAAAAGAGGGAAGAGTGAGTGAAAAATGACAACTAATGAAGTGCTCCAGGAGTAGAGGTGACCTGTGGAAAAAGTGTGTGAAAACAAGGTAAGTTGAGTGAACTACGTGAAAACGCGTTGTGGGGAGCTAGAAATGAGTGAAAGTAACAAACAAAGAGCTGTAACAGTCGTAATTACAGCCACTAGTTTCTCTGAATGTGAACAGTGGACATCAGGCTGAATTCCCTTCTGCTGTATTCCACCGTCGTCCTACCGTGAGATGATGAGGGAAATGATTTAATTATTTTTTTCTTTTTACAACAGGACAGTAGAACCGCCTGGTTATATCAGTATCACAGCGTGAGGGCGTCCCTCTCCAGCACCAGCGAATGAATGGAAGTGACATATAACAGTGAGTTGGTGGAGTCTGCACCATATGTGAAAATGAGTTTGTGGGAAAGTAAGCCCGGAAAGAAAAGTGCTAAGAGGATCATGTGTGTGAGGGTAGGTGGAGTGAGAATCAGGCGCGAAAAATGGTACTGGGAAAATAAGCTGTGGAAGAAAATAAGAAGCTAGTAACGTGACAATCAAGTTGATGACAGCGATAGTTAAATAAAAGTAATATCCAGTGAGTGGACAGAGTGAGCAACAGGTGTGAAAATGATGTGTGGAAGTGAGACATGTGCGAAGGCTTGTCTGTCTTGGGAATGGGACTGAAATGTGAAAAGAACCACAAGAAAATTTGAGAAACCTATGGGCGAGTGAAAATGAATGATGAAAGTGAGAAAACGCATGAAGGTGAACGCAAACACTGAAAAATAAAATACGGTACAATGGGCGGGATGAGACAAATTGACGACGACTGAAAATTAGTGAAGAAATGAATATGAGTGTGAATGTAAATTGGATGTTATAAGGAGACATATGACAAGTATTAATATAAGACATGACGTGATTCACGATGAATGACACGAGTGAAATGAAAGTAAAAAATGAAAATGGGAAACACTAACTTAAGGTGAAAATTAAGGACGGTAAATATTACTAAAGGTGAAAAATACTGACACGAAAGGCGATGAAAAAATAAAAGAAAATTACCCCCTCCACTCCGATGACTACCAAACCATTTTATTCACTTTTGGACAGACTTTTCGAGCTGCAGAGGCTAGATAGCTTTAACTTTACCCCTAATAGAGAATCGCCTTAAGATGCATACAAATATCTAGAGGTAGCAGACATAACACACACAACCCATCGTAGTGTAGGGGTTCATGACAGTAAGTGAAAATGAGTGGTGAAAGGGACAACATGAGTGAAGGTGAACTAAAAATATATGATGCATGAAGATGGAACAAAAATATATGAGGAATGAAACAGAACTGAAAATGAATGCAAATGACTAAAGGTTGAAAATAGATAAATGAGATGCCTAATGGTATACAATGAGTGAATGAATGCAAATGACTGAAGGTATGCAAATGAATGAGTGACTGCAAAGGACTAAAGGAATGTAACTACTGTACAGTAGGTGAGTGAATGCAAATGACTGAAGGTATGCAACTAAGTGAGTGAATGCAAATGACTGAAGGTATGTAAATAAGTGAGTGAACGCAAAGGACTGAAGGTGTCCAAATGAGTGAGAGCGAACGCAACTGACTGAAGATATGCATATAGGCGAGTGAATGCAAATGACTGAAGTTATGCAAATGAGTGAGTCAATGCAAATGACTAAAGGTGAATAACTGGGTGAGCAAACGCCAATGACTGAAGGTCTGTAAATGGGTGAGTGTGTGCATATGACTGAAGGTGAATAACTGGGTGAGTAAATGCAAATGACTGAAGGTCTGTAAATGGGTGAGTGTGTGCATATGACTGAAGGTGAGTAACTGGGTGAGTAAATGCAAATGACTGAAGGTCTGCAAATGGGTGAGTGAACGCATATGACTGAAGGCATGCAAATGGTTGAGAGTGAATGCAAATCTGAAAGTGAAAGTTACCATTAATGACAGGAAACTTATCCAATTTCAGACTCCTATGACTCAGCTGGGTAAAATCGTTTGAGGTTAGCCATAATAAGTTAACAGATTGATGCCGACCATAAGAGGGGTTATTGGCACTTGAATTAAAACTCAGGCTATGATTAATCCTTTGCTAATTATATCTTTGGCCGTAAACTGGAACAGCATGCTGAAGTTCTTTTGACCATGAACTAATTAAAATGAAAGGAATTTAACATGATGGAATAAACTGAAAATGACTAAGGGCTAGTCAATATAAACGAGAAAATGAGTAAATATATCACTAAATGTCATAGTGAAACAGTAAACATGAGAAAACAGGTGATAATGAAAGATAATGACAGAAAATGACCATGCGCTTCAGGTCGAGGACGTCTCTCCTCCTGGGACTGGGAGCTAGTTTACAGGATCAATTTCGAGGCACAGTTTCGAAGCAGTGTCGGGTGATGGCTCGAAAACTAATAATGTAAACCATAAGCTTCCAACCTTTGTATACCCGTGGCACTCCTTCACTCTGTAAAACTATTCACTGCAAATCTATTCCCTGTACCAAATAACTTGTTCATATGCAACTTGCAGACTACAACGAAAAATGGCATCAATAATAACTGTATTTTAAGTATGTATTATTTAAGCATCCACTACTATTTCAATAAAATGACAGTAGCCATGGAACTGGATAATCCAGGAAACATTCATAAAGGAGTATCTCAAGTTACTGGGTGTCTGTGAAACAAGGAAAAGCTACTGAATACAAACGAATACACCATATTCAAATGGACTGACTGGTACAGTACAGGCACAAATAAGCCTCATTCTCGGTTTCTCAGTTAACGCTGCCAATTCTATACATTACGTTTCATACCGCGAAACAACACTGTACCGTGAACAAAATCTGTATCACTTAATACGAACACAATGAAATTACAAATAATTACACATTGCTTATTGCTAAACTAGTTTGAAGTATAACTGTTTTTCTTTTTTTTTTAAACTGAAGCGAAGTATTTGGTTAATGTCCAATACGCTTCTCGCTCAATTCACATCTGGCTACTTAACACTGCACCCAAGAGTTGGGACTAATCAGTTGGAAATCACCATTATAGCAGACAGATTGAACTACCATTACTGCCAGAAGGGGATATTTAAAAACGGCATGTAATTTGGCGAGACCATCTCCCGCACCTGAAATGAACACCATGCTTCTGAAACGATTGCGTCTCTGAATATAAGTGTGGAAACGAGTGATCATGAGCAGAGTGAGAATGGGTGCGTGAGACTGGGTATGAGGGGGGCGGGACCCACCTTGGCACCAGGGAGATGGGCCACCAAGCCGAGTAGGGGCTGGAGGGGGGCAGGGGGGACAAAGTGCGGGTCAAAGGTCTCCACAATATCAACCCACACAATGACTCCATTAATGAGGATAATTAATGATAGTTCTTAACCTCTTCGCCACAATGACGATTTTATACAGTTTTCACTCACCAGACGATTTTATTCCGCTCAGAAAAACGATTTATTTCTCTCAGCACTGAATAAAACCGTCTGTTGTTAGCCATATTGAAATACCAAACTGCGTCTTCAGCATCGGAAGGGAAATCGGAATAAAACAAGTCGACAAGTCATAAGCAGCGAAAAGGTTAATGACGTCACTAATACAGGGCTACAATTTCACCAGGGTTATAACAACATCGATCAACCACTATGGTAATAAAAATGACGGACTAGTTTAATAACTCATTGGTCTCTTCAGTACGATGACGTAGCTTCTCACTCTTTATTTTTTTCTTTTATTCTTGCTACCACCAGATGATGTTATTCAGCTCTGGAGACCCTAGTGTTCCAAGCTCCTCCAGAGCTGAATAAAAACGTCTTTATAACAAGAAAGCAGTGAGAAAGACGCCAACGTTATGTAAGAGTTAACAAAACTCGGTTAACAAGGGTAAATTACCTAAACAATAAAGTACTTGGACAGGGTTATCACAACATCAATTTACCACTTTAGAATAAAAAGTGTCAGACAAATTAGTGCTTAATTAATAATAAAAATATAGGCTAAGGCAAATCAGTGTTTATGTAATGGAACTAATTAATGAAACTACTTAATGGCTGATGCAGCCTACGACAGTACTAAGTTATACTTGCAATATTATGAGCGGTACCGCAAAATCCTACTATTTTTAAGCTAATGCTAATAAGATTTAGGCAAACTTATCGAAAGCAAGAGATACTTAAAAGTAAAGGTGAATTCCAGCAACATTTCATAATATATCTGTCGATCTGCACAATTTTTCGATTTTGGAATACTTATAAAAGGCAACTTGATATGTGAATGGATACACCTCTCATTGTACTGGTACTCTGATGATTGTTTCTCTTGCGCATGTTTTCACTTTTCTGGCAGACCACGTCTACCGGACGACAAAATGTAAGCAGACGTGGTCAACGAACGTGCTAGCTATTATTTATTTATTTATTTATTTTTTACAGGTGCACCCTCTAATTAACTCTTTTCAGTGGGGCTAATAATACTAATAATAATATACTAACAGATGACTGGTGCGCATTATTAAAGGAATGAATGCAGATGGTAAGGCAAGTGAGATGAAGTCAGGATTCTGGGGGCTTAAATGGAGCGTGGATGACTGCGAGGCCCATTTCGCTGGACATGCTGCTAATAGTTCTCCCACCCAGCTCTCCACTTGTTTTTTAGAACCTATCCCACCCCTACCTAAGGTGGGAAGGAGAATCCAGCTATTGATGATGATGACGAGGCTTATGAATGTACGAGTGTATCCATTCCCTTAAACTTTAACTTAGATGAATAGAGAAAAAAAACAAATGCTGGAATTCACTTCGTTACTGCATATGAACTAAAACAATGACAACATCACAACTTATTAAAAATTCTAAGGTAGACTGACGACACTGTAACAATCTAATTAACGGGTGCTTTAAATTAGCTGACTGAACACATGCAAGGTTATTAAAGTCTGCGTTTTAGTGATGGTTAACACATTCAAATTCACTCTCATACTCATTCTGAATTGATGTTCCCTTCGTCTCTCTTCTTACTTTCACTAATTTACTTCCTTCCTCTCCATTCTCTTACTCCCTAAATCTCACTACTAACTCAGTCCTTAATTTCTTGCTCTCGGTCTCACCTCTTCTCCCTCTCATTGTTAACTTTCTCCCTATGTTCTCTCACTATTAATTGTTTATCTCTTACTGTCTCATACTTCGGACACTCTGTTGCTCCCATATTCTCTGACTCTGAAATTTCTCTTCCTCCTCTACTCTCGTGCTCACTCCTAACCCCCTTCTACTCTCTCAGAATAACTCTCTTCTAACTCTCCTGTTCTGACTTCCAACTCTCTTTCCCATACTCTCTCCCTCAGTATCTCCCCCCTTTCTTTCCCTGCAACCCTTACTTTCTTTCACTCCTAACTTCTCTCCAAATCTTTCCCTTTCACGCTCCCATTTCTAAACTTCCTCTCGCCCTCTCTTCCTAATCTCTGAAAACTTCATCACCTTTTCACTCTCCCATCTCCAAACTTCCTCTCATCCTCTCTTCCTAATCTCTTAAAACTTCAACACCCTTCCACTCCCCTCCAAAATCCCTCTACTCCCTATTCCTTCTATAATCACATTTACTCTTTACCTTCCAATCATTCACCTACTCCCATGTTCCGTCTCCTTACCCTTTTAACTGTCACTCTCCTGCTGCCTCACTTACGGTTCAGTTTCTGCTCTACACTCAAACTCCCCCATTTGCACCTACTTCTCGTTCCCCAACATACTTACTCCCACGTGATTCTCTCTCTCTCTCTCTCTCTCTCTCTCTCTCTCTCTCCCCACCTATGTATTCCAGCAACAGGTCTGTAGTTGGAGTAAGGCAGGTTGTTCTTATTGTTGCCTCTCTTCCGTCTGGCCAGGTCCCTCAATGCAGGTCCCAAGTCGGCCCCCTTCACCTCGTCGCGGGCGTGGGCGGGTGCAGAGGTGTGGGCAGGGTGTGTGGAGGTGTGGGCGGGGCCAGGGGCGGCAGACACCACCCACCCAGCCACGGTCACCACCCACACTGGTAACAGGCGCATTCTGTGGGCGGAAACATGGGGAGACTTAAATGGTGAAAGCAGATTTTAATTATTATTATTATTATTATTATTACTATTATTATTATTAAAAGGGTATTCAAGGATGCACACCCGCAGTAATTCTCTGAATGCCTGCAATATTTTTCCCTTATAAATCAACATGAATTTTAAAGAAGCCAAGATCATGAATCAGTCATTTCGAAATACCAGGACTCAGTGCATCTGAAAGACTAGCGCCCGTATTCTTGCTGGTTGAGGGAGCTCCCTAACACCTTTTCCTAAGGAATTTATTTTGCTACTTACATCTTACTGTCTTCTGTATTACATAAATCCTTACAATATCGCCACACCCTGCATAAATAATGTACAAAAGGATACTAACCTACCATATCTAAAAACAATTAACTAAGAAGGAGGTGTTAGGGAGCTTCCTTAACCGACAAAAATACGAACTTAGATCATAGGCAATGGGGAAAAGACAGTTTCACAGTTAACCGGCTGTATATACGAAACACAGTACCTGTTCACTTTTGCATTAGACAGCTGGACATAAAAGGTGTGCTTGTAGCGAGATGGGAGCTGTATTCGAGCCCTAATGGGGGAGGAAAAGGGTCAGAAATTGATAACGGAGTTACAGTAGATACTGTAACAGTTAGGTCAGTCCCATAATACCGCCTTTTAAGCGTACGAGCAAGTGGCTGTTACCGTAGTTCAATACATTTAGCACTTCCACAACGATGACGTGATTTTTCACTTTTCTCGCGTCTGCCGAAGACAGTTATTCAGCTTACAAGTCTAGCGGTGAAGGAGTTATGATGGCTATATATAATCCCCCCACTTCGATTATATCTCTCCAAAGCTCAGTAAAATAATCTACAGGAAACAACAGTTACAAATTCACTCCACCGCAAACTCTGAAACCTAAAGGCTCAAAGCAAATGTAAATACTACTACTGCTCGCCCTAAGAAGACAAGGGGCACCTTTAACAGTCGTACTCTCCCTGCCCTATTCAAAGGGGAAAGAAATAATCATTTACTGAGAAAGGGGGAGAAAGGGCCCGGGGATTTCACCCTGGCTAAAACCTGATCTGCGTGGAAGTCTACTGATCAGAAGTTCGTGCTCCCAGTTAAGAAACTATGGCACTGCCTCCCCTGTGGGGTTGCCCTCCCGTGGGGGGCGAATGGAGTCCTACCCTGCTTAACATCTGGTCCGGGTGAAGGTCTAACACTGTGCAAATTTCGAGTTTCTAGGTAGAAATATAAAGGTAACTATGCACACAGCGTTGGCCAGGACATCCAGAGGTTGCCCACCCCGTCCAGCTGGGAAGGGGGGCGGGGCTGCTAAGGGATGCCACACTGCCTAAAGCCTGGTAGGGGTGAAGATTTATCACTATGCATAATTTCATGTTCCTATACTAAAAACTGGCGCTGCCCCACCTCGGGGGCCGCTGCTCCAAGACAGAGTGTGAGGAGCCAACCCTGCTAAAAACCTGTCATGGGTGGAAGACTATCACTGTGTAAAAATTTCGTTTTCCTAAGGGGGGGAAAAAAAAAAAAAAAAAAAAAAAAAAAAGGAATGGTCACATATACCGGAGGGTGCGGCCCTGGGAGGTTTCACCCTGCCCAGAATTTCATCCAGGTAGAGCACTACCACTTTGTGAAATTTCGCTTTCCTAGGCGTTCCCGGTTGTTCAAAAAAAAAAAAAAAAAAAAAAAAAATTCTCCCCAAGAACCTCCTACTCCTCCTCCATCATCATCATCATCACTAAGGAGACACATCGTGCCTCGCCCACTCTGTGGTGTGCAAACAAAGACGACCTTTGGAATAAGGAGTTAAGGACAGACGACCAATACATTCCATCCATCCAGCCACCTGTTACGCACTGAAGAATGACCGTCAATCCAACATGGCGTTCTACCCATTACAGTGTCAGGGAACCAATAACTTTAAGTCAATTCCACAATACTCGCTCTTGAAGTGAGGGGGCCCGAGGCTAGGTGTTGTCACACACACACACACACACACACACACACACACACACACACACACACACACACAGACGCCATGACGAAAACCAAAGCAGCGAGGAGGCAAGAAGTCTGAGAGAGAAAATCCAAGAACAACACCCCCTCCTCCCTGCCTTGTGAGAAAGTGAGATACAGAGGGCGAGTGAGAGGGAGTGAGAGAGAGGGCCTTATCTATGTCCCCAGGGCCCAATACTTTACCTACCCCTTCCACCACACTCCATATCTTTACCCTAGATTTTTACACCTCTCTCTCTCTCTCTCTCTCTCTCTCTCTCTCTCTCATACATTTCTCCTTTTCTGCTGCACTCTTTATCCTCCACTTATCCCTCTTATCCCACCCTTTCTTATCAATCCCTCCCTCATTCCGCCTCCTTCCTTCCTTCCTTCCTTCTCTCTCTCTCTCTCTCTCCTGTCTCCCCTCCCACCCCCGCCTGTCTTTTCCTTCCTTCCTTCTCTCTTTCTCCTGTCCCCCCCCTGTTTTCCTTCCTTCCTTCCACCTCTCTCTCTCTCTCCTGTCCTCCCCCCCTTGTGTTTCCCCTCCTTCCTTCTCTCTCTCCTGTCCTCCCCCTCCCTCTGCCTTTCCCTTCCTTCATTTTCTATCGCTTCCTCTCTTCCTTCTCCTATTCCTAGCGTGTGTCCTTCCTACTCCTATTATCTTTCTCTTCCTCTCTTTCCGCTTCTCTTCTCCCGCTTTTCCCTATCTTACCTTTCCTCTCCCCTTACCTTTTCCCTTCCTATGTTATTCTCCCTTCTCCCTCCCTCTCCCCCTTCCCTCCGTCTCTCTCACTTTCCCCTTCCTCTCTCCTTATTCTTCCTCTCACTTCCTCTCTCCCTATCTTACCTTCCCCTCTCCCCTCTCTCTATCTCTCTCCCCTTGCCACACTATCAGGGCGGTACTGACTTAATGAGAGAGAGAGAGAGAGAGAGTGAGAGAGAGAGAGAGAGAGAGAGAAATTACACGGAAATACAAACCCCACGAACTTCCTTGTTGCGAGGTCATCAACCAGAAATATACCAGCGATAATAATAATAATAATAATAATAATAATAATAAATAATAACAAAGCAGACACCTACACTGATACAGAAAATACGGCCATTAAGTAAAACAGAGAACCATCTACTATATTCACATTTTTTTTTAGTTTAAGCTGTACAAAAATGCATGCTTATAATTCTACTTCATACGGCTACCTAATACTTAACAACCAAACTAGGGTGAATACACTGTGCAAAAAAATAAACATAATTATACAAAAAATTGCATTACTATGGAAGCTTCTCTATCGTAAATGTGGTTAGGATCTTTTGAAATACTTTTGAAATACTTTTTAGGATACTTTTTTTTTAATACTTTCCTCAGCACCTTGCAAGACAGAATCCGACGAGAAATTTTTATGGGAACGAGACACCAGTAAAAAGAATATTAACTTCTAACAACTGGTGATACATTTAATTCCCCCCCCCCAGGTGTTCCAGGTGTCAGACCCCTACCTCACCCCTTCTTTACCTGGGGAAATGGGTCGTGATGATGATGATGATGATGATGATGATGATGATATATAGATTTTTAATTCACTTGCTATAACAATGGATCGGCCACTAACTCTTTCACATCTACCTTGACTGAATGACATTGTCTGGAAGTAGCAAGTGCGAGAAACCAAAAAATCATAGTGAAGAGGTAAACAGTTGAGAGAGAGAGAGAGAGAGAGAGAGAGAGAGAGAGAGAGAGAGAGACAGACAGACAGACAGACAGACAGACAGACAGACAGAGAGAGTGGTGGGGGGTGGAGGAACGCGGAAGTGGAGATAACGAGAGGACAGATAAGGAAGGGAAGTTGGTGGACAGCGGGAGGATGGATGGATGGGTGGATGGATGGATGGTCAGACGGATGAATGAATGAATATTTCTGACTTAACTAATGGACTGTCGAGTGGATGGAAGGATGGTTGACTGACTAATGAGAAAAACAGGCGTGAAACGATTACTGCAAGGATCACTGCCACGGAAGGATGGATGGATGGATGGATGGATGGATGGATGAGCTAACAGATGGGTGAACGGGCCTACTGATGGATGGACAGATGAAGAAATAAATGGATGAACTTATTTTAAATGAAAGACTGCGTAAAAAAACCGCAGACTTTCTCCCCTGTGTGTGTGTGTGTGTGTGTGTGTGTGTGTGTGTGTGTGTGTGTGTGTGTGTGTGTGTGTGTGTGTGTGTGTGTGTGAGAGAGAGAGAGAGAGAGAGAGAGAGAGAGAATGAAACCGAATTACAAACCCCACGAACTTCCTTGTTGCGAGGTCATCAACCAGAAATATACCAGCGATAATAATAATAATAATAATAATAATAATAAAATAATAATAACAAAGCAGACACCTAATGTACACTGATACAGAAAATACGGCCATTAAGTAAAACAGAGAACCATCTACTATATTCACATTTTTTTCCGTTCAAGCTGTACAAAAATGCATGCTTATAATTCTACTTCATACGGCTACCTAATACTTAACAATCAAACTAGGGTGAATACACTGTGCAAAAAACTAAACATAATTATTCAAAAATTGCATTACTATGGAGACTTCTCTATCGTAAATGTGGTTAGGATCTTTTGAAATACTTTTGAAATACTTTTTAGGATACTTTTTTTTTAATACTTTCCTCAGCACCTTGCAAGACAGAATCCGAAGAGAAATTTTTATGGGAACGAGACACCAGTAAAAAGAATATTAACTTCTAACAACTGGCGATACATTTAATTATTTACCCCCAGGTGTTCCAGGTTTCGGACCCCTACCTCACCCCTTCTTTACCTGGGGAAATGGGTCGTGATGATGATGATGATGATAATGATGATGATATATAGTATTTTTAATTCACTTGCTATAACAATGGATCGGCCACTAACTCTTTCACATCTACCTTGACTGAATGAAATTGTCTGGAAGTAGCAAGTGCGAGAAACCAAAAAATCGTAGTGAAGAGATAAAAAATTGAGAGAGAGAGAGAGAGAGAGAGAGAGAGAGAGAGAGAGTGGTGGGGGGTGGAGGAACGCGGAAGTGGAGATAACGAGAGGACAGATAAGGAAGGGAAGTTGGTGGACAGCGGGAGGATGGGTGGATGGATGGATGGTCAGATGGATGAATGAATGAATATTTCTGACTTAACTAATGGACTGTCGAGTGGATGGAAGGATGGTTGACTGACTAATGAGAAAAACAGGCGTGAAACGATTACTGCAAGGATCACTGCCACGGAAGGATGGATGGATGGATGGATGGATGGATGGATGAGCTGACAGATGGGTGAACGGGCCTACTGATGGATGGACAGATGAAAAAATAAATGGGTGAACTGCTTTTAAATGAAAGACTGCGTAAAAAGACCGCAGACTTTCTCCCCCCTGTGTGTGTGTGTGTGTGTGTGTGTGTGTGTGTGTGTGTGTGTGTGTGTGTGTGTGTGTGTGTGTGTGTGTGTGTGTGGAGAGAGAGAGAGAGAGAGAGAGAGAGAGAGAGAGAGAGAGAGTCCACTAAGACTTTCTAGCAATATACAACGATGTTTTCTACGACGTTCTGGCATCCAGTTTCATTTCCACGCACTCTAACAGCTTGTTATGATATCATTCCCGTAACTGAGAAATTGTTCATGCAAAAGAAAACGAGACACAGGATTATACTGTACTGTGCACTCTTGTTTTCCTGTTGTTTCAGTAAATATATCTTAGCTGCGACAGAGAATTTGCTCGTGGGTTTATGAATTTGCGTCCACTCTCTCAATATAACCACAGTAACCCATTCACTAAAAAATAGGCGTTAATATGTCATATGTAACAGTTATACAGCAGATATGTAATAATTATAGGCACTAATATATACCTCATATCACAATGTGCAGTATGAAGTGTCTGCTGGAGACAAACAATTTCTCACTTGGAATGTCAATCCACATGATGTGTATCAACAATCCTGTTGTCCCAGACCATCGAGAATGTCGCGACACAAAATGTATCTCAAACAAACCCCTTTTAGTTCAGACGATACAAGAATTTCATGATACGAACAGGTTAACCAGCTTGAACCAGTTATCTGACGTCAAGGAAACTACCCATGGAAATTTACCTGAAACTACTTCCCCACCAAGCCGTACATATTCTCAGATTTCAGACGGCATAGTCAGAGAGCCCAAGAGAACGATCGAAGTCAGAAGCTGGGAGACAGAGTAACTGGGAGGTTTGCCGTCACGCCACGTTACGCTGTCAATCACATCTCGATATGACTGTAAAATAAACTCCGTAATCAAAGGGAGCCTATAACTCACCTCACCAACGTTACATGATAGACAGAGGCCAGTGAGACAGAGTGGCACCTACCCCGCAACGAGCTTTCCAACGCCTCACGATTTTATCCATAGCTGCCCACGTCAATCTCCACTTCCTGAGTTACGATTATCTACTGTACAATGGCAGCACTGTCAACACTGGTCACTAATGCGATCTACGCTACATCTATGATACACCTACCATCTCTATCCAATTAACACCTCGGCTACGTCTATCAACATAAAAAGTGATGGTAATCTGAATTAAAGATGTGATCATGCTGAAAGTTTAATTCCTTTATGGCATTACCATTATTACTACTGATCACCTATTACCACAGGTGAAGATTTTTGTATCCGTTATTATTTACAATATTATTCCATCACTTTCCGTCCACGATTTTCACCATACTGACTGAGATGTACAGCACCATGACCTAATTACACTGGCCCATTTTCAGTGACAACCTACATTTCAAGGTCACAGGGCCAAAAATGTCCAAAAACCAAGATTTTCAACCTCATTTTACTCCAAAACTGCAATAAATACATTAACATGGAAGGAAATCCCGTGATAAAATTATTTTCCAAACATTTGTATGGAAAATCCTTGAAGGTCATCATGTGTCACATTATGATATTCGGAACACCTCACTTTTCAACAATTTACTCTTCCACACAGGAAAAAACAAAACATAAATATGGCACTTCTTGGCCCTAAAACTTTTGTCCGATATTGGAACAGGTCTGTATACGTTTTGGTGGCAGTTTGGCCAACGGTTTTTGCGTTATTACAAAAAACAGTATTCTCATAGGTGGAAACCAGCAAGTGTCTCTAACAGTTAGTCTTCTACTTCTTCCTCTTCTTCTTCTTCTTCTTATTATTATTATTATTATTATTATTTCTGTTACTATTATTTGATTCTAAAAATTTTCATCTTTGGCGCAAAATTTTCGAACTAGAGATGCTAGATGTAGCTTTCAAGAACCCCTTTCACTAACACAGGACCTTTCTGACGAATAAAGTAATTTCATAGTAGCCTTAGCAGTATGAAAAGTGCGTCATCGTAACAAACAGCGTAAAAAAAAAAAAAAAAAAAATGCAATCTTTAAAAGGAGGATGGGGGGGGGGAAGAGCGGTGGCCGAGTCAGCAGTGAGGTGGCCTGCAGTCCCAATGGATTGCAGGCTGGGGCAGGGAACACATTATGGATCTGAAATTCATTAAAGCAAATTTTAATGATCTACCGCAAGACCCACCGATATGTCGTAAAAACACCTACGCTCATACCAATGCAATAATCCTGTATGATACAATCCTAGCATGTATTCACTATGAACGGTGGGTGACAGCGCCGAAGTGGTGGCATGTGGAGATGTGTGATACGTAGGAGGACTGCTGGGCCGCTGGGAACGAGCTGTGAAACCCCTGCCAGGAGTCAGATACACACACACACACACACACTATGAGGTCTTCCCTGAAAAGAATACAATAATCTAAAGTTAACAAGCATACAAAGATGTGCAGGGAGTGAAGGGGTTAGTCTTCTGGTTATAAGCGTGGGCGAGAACAATCGTTGGGTGGCAGCAAGGCTAAGACGTGCTTGTCGTGAGGGGGTTGTTTTGGTTGTCTGCATGTGTGGGTGGGTGAAGGGGTCGTTTTGGCTGTCTGCATGTGTGGGTGGGTGAAGGGGTTGTTTTGGCTGTCTGCATGTGTGGGTGGGTGAAGGGGTCGTTTTGGTTGTCTGCATGTGTGGGAGGGTGAAGGGGTTGTTTTGGCTGTCTGCATGTGTGGGTGGGTGAAGGGGTCGTTTTGGTTGTCTGCATGTGTGGGAGGGTGAAGGGGTTGTTTTGGCTGTCTGCATGTGTGGGTGGGTGAAGGGGTCGTTTTGGTTGTCTGCATGTGTGGGTGGGTGAAGGGGTCGTTTTGGTTGTCTGCATGTGTGGGAGGGTTAAGGGGTTGTTTTGGCTGTCTGCATGT
The DNA here is from genome assembly GCF_032717465.1 of Coenobita brevimanus. Lineage (NCBI taxonomy): Eukaryota > Metazoa > Arthropoda > Malacostraca > Decapoda > Coenobitidae > Coenobita > Coenobita brevimanus. The sequence goes on along the minus strand of NC_136954.1, from coordinate 63,256,799 downwards.
GTGGGAGGGTGAAGGGGTTGTTTTGGCTGTCTGCATGTGTGGGTGGGTGAAGGGGTTGTTTTGGCCGTCTGCATGTGTGGGAGGGTGAAGGGGTTGTTTTGGCTGTCTGCATGTGTGGGTGGGTGAAGGGGTTGTTTTGGCTGTCTGCATGTGTGGGTGGGTGAAGGGGTTGTTTTGGTTGTCTGCATGTGTGGGAGGGTGAAGGGGTTGTTTTGGTTGTCTGCATGTGTGGGTGGGTGAAGGGGTTGTTTTGGCTGTCTGCATGTGTGGGTGGGTGAAGGGGTTGTTTTGGCTGTCTGCATGTGTGGGAGGGTGAAGGGGTTGTTTTGGCTGTCTGCATGTGTGGGAGGGTGAAGGGGTTGTTTTGGCTGTCTGCATGTGTGGGTGGGTGAAGGGGTTGTTTTGGCTGTCTGCATGTGTGGGTGGGTGAAGGGGTTGTTTTGGTTGTCTGCATGTGTGGGAGGGTGAAGGGGTTGTTTTGGTTGTCTGCATGTGTGGGTGGGTGAAGGGGTTGTTTTGGCTGTCTGCATGTGTGGGTGGGTGAAGGGGTTGTTTTGGCTGTCTGCATGTGTGGAAGGGTGAAGGGGTTGTTTTGGCTGTCTGCATGTGTGGGAGGGTGAAGGGGTTGTTTTGGCTGTCTGCATGTGTGGGTGGGTGAAGGGGTTGTTTTGGCTGTCTGCATGTGTGGGTGGGTGAAGGGGTTGTTTTGGCTGTCTGCATGTGTGGGAGGGTGAAGGGGTCGTTTTGGTTGTATGCATGTGTGGGTGGGTGAAGGGGTTGTTTTGGCTGTCTGCATGTGTGGGTGGGTGAAGGGGTTGTTTTGGCTGTCTGCAGATGTAGGTGGGTGAATAGATGCATTGTGAGCTCACCCTCTCTATCTCACACACAATACCTCTGCCTCCATAATACTGTACTTGACTCTCTCTCTCTCTCTCTCTCTCTCCCCCCGAAGTGGAATGGTGGGAAAACAATGTGCCCAACGGGAACACACACACACACACACACACACACACACACACACACACACACACACACACACACACACACAATTTTAGAGCGACTTTTCATTTCCATGTCTTTCCCTTCTCTCCTTTCCTCCCTTTCGTCCACTTCTTACTCTCTCCTTCTCAGTTTCATTCCTTCCCACTTTTTCTCTCCCCCCCCCTTGTTTCCTTCAAACTTCCCCTGTTCCCTCTCACTTTCCATCTACCTCTCTCCCATCCCTCCCTTTGCACCCTTCCCTCCTTTGGCCCCCTTCCTCCTGTTCTCTCTTGCTCATCAGTACCTTTCCCTCCCTTCTGTTTCCCTCCTTTCTCTCCTTCCATCCCTTCCACCTACACTACCTCTCCCTCTGTCACCTACACGCCTCCCTCTTTCCCGCCCACCTTCTCTCCATCCCTCCGTTCTCTCTCCCTCCCTCCACTCAACCACAACAATAACATCCACTTAGGAATCCATATTCTTGTCTTCCCTCCCCTTCTCTCCCCTCCTTTCACCTCTCCTTTCCTTCCTTCCTCTTTTCTCCCATTTGCCTTCTTCATTCCTACTTTACACCCTCTCCGTTTCACTCCCTTTCACCTCTATTTCTTTTCTCCAAATTCCCTTACCTTTCTTCATCCCTCCATTCCTTTTTCGTCTCTTCCACCTACTCCCTCCATCCTCCCTCCCTCCCTCTCTCTCTCTCTCTCTCTCTCTCCTCTTCTCTTCTGCTTCTTCTTCTTCATTCCTGGTTCCTTTCTTTCCTTTTCCCTCTTCTAGTCTCTTACTTTCCGTCCTCTCTCCATCTCAAATTTCTCTTCTCTCTGTACCACCTGCTTCCGTTCCATTTCCTTCCTTTCCTTTCCTTTTATTTCGTCACCATTCCCTCCTTCCTCTTTTTCCTTCCTTTCCCTTTCTTCTACAGCTTTCATTTTTCTTGTTCTCTTCATTTCTCGATTACCTTTTTCTTTTCTACTTTCTTCTTTTCACCTTCCTTCTCCGTTTATTCCTTTACCACTCCTTCATCTCCTCTTCCTCCTCCCACCCACTCTCATCTCTCTTATCTCCTTCAGCTTCCTTCGCACTCCTTCCTTCATTTCTCTCACCTTTACTTCATCTTTTTACCTCTTCCTCTCTCCTTCGCTTTACCTCCCCTTACATCCACTTTTCATCAATTTCCATCCACCTCGTCAGTCTTCTTTCACCTACTCTCCATTTCTCTCCATTTTTCCTCCACCTCCTGTTCTCTTCCTCTTCCCTCCACCTCATCAACTCTTCCTCTTCCCTCCGCCTCCCGTTCTCTCCCTTTTCCCTCCACCTTCCGAACTCTCCCTCTTCTCTTCACCTCCCGTTCTCTCCCTCTTCCCTCCACCTCCCTAACTCTCCCTCTTCCCTCCACCTCCCCAACTCTCCCTCTTCCCTCCACCTCCTAAACTCTCCCTCTTCCCTCTACCCCTCGTTCTCTCCCTCTTCCCTCCATCCCCGTTCTCTCTCCCTCTTCCCTCCACCCCCCGTTCTCCCTCTCTTCCCTCCACCTCCCGTTCTCTCCCTCTTCCCTCCACCCCCCGTTCTCTTCCTCTTCCCTCCACTTCCTGTTTTCTCCTTCTTCCCTCCACCTCCTCTCTCCCTCTTCCCTCCCGTCCTTTCCTTCTTCCCTCCACCTCCTGTTCAATCCCTCTTCCCTCCACCTCCTGTTCAATCCCTCTTCCCTCCACCTCCCCTTCTCTCCCTCCACCTTCCTTTCCTTCATCATCAAGTCATCCATATCCTTTTTCCACACTCCTCTTTTAACTCCCCTTTTCTGCGTCCTCTCTCCTTTTCCCTTCTATCCGCCTCTCCTTCCACCCCTCTTCCCTCCATCTTTCCGTTTTTCCCTCTTTCCTCCACTCATCTTCAACATCTCTGCATCTTCCTTTATCTCCCACTCTCTTCCTCTTTCTTCTTCGTCTCTCCATCTTCCCTCCATCTATCTTTTCCTTCCACTTCACTTACCCTTCAATCCTCTTCCCTCCACCTCGCTTCCTTTTCTTCCAATCACTTTTACTTCCCCTTCCTTTTCTGTTCTCTCCCGCTCTCTTTTTCTAATCCACACCCACACAATGTGATAAAGGAGGTCGTGAAGGATTTAACAGACCTACCTAAGTCCCCCTCCAGCCCTTCACCGGATTACGTTTTCTCTAGTGCACCTAATCCGTTTTCTGATTCCAGTCTTTTTCTCAGAATTCAAGTGACGCAAACCTGTTTCAGAAATCGGTTTACGTGTGTTGTTTTCTCCATACCGAGTGCTTTGTTCATACAGTTTTCATAATACAGAAAACGACATTTTACCCCCACCTCTTATCTCTCTCCTACTTTTCTATCCTTGTCATTGGCTGATAGAACAATGTTTTAAGTTATAACCTCCTCTTTAATAAACTGCCACGAAAGGACCTGCAAGTCTGTTGCTGTTTGCTTTCCTTTGTACTCTCTCTCTCTCTCTCTCTCTCTCTCTCAGAATCGATTTGTGCGTGTTGATTCCTTTAATACGAGTGTTTTGGTAATGTAGTCCCAAATAATAAAGAAACCTGGACATTTCGTATTTTCCGCAATGCTTTTACCTGATGTACTGTAGCGGATCCAGAGAGGGTCTCCCACAAATCCAACCCCCCCCCCTTTTTTTTTCACTAACGCCTTTTTTCTTTTTTCTTTTTTTCAATGCAACAATTACACAGATTCTGAATAAATATCAGCCATACATTCTTAAAAATCCCTTTAACGTATGAATTTGACTAATAATGAGGGTTTGTATTTTATTTCTCGAAAATGATCGATGCTGGACGTATACATTATTTAATTCAATTTCAAAAGCACTGCTGATGTCAACAGGAAAAAACAGAAAAACGTTTTTAACTCTACTTTTCAAGAAATACCAGATCTGCCATAGAATCGTAGGAAAGGTTGTCACTCAGCATTTCCTTTTAATTTCTGACGTTCGATGTCGTTTTTGTGTTTGCTGAGAGAAATATATATTTTCTTTCAGTAACTGCTATCATCATAACGTGCTATTTCCTTTTCGCTTACATTTCTCTTTCTTTCTTACCCCCTTAAATTATTCTTTCTTTCTCTCTTTCTAGTATTTGTGAGTCAGAAATAGGTTTTTGTTGTTTTCTCCCTCTCGAGTGCGTTGCTGACAGAAAATTGGGTGCTGTAGAGCGGATTCTGGTATTGCATTTACCGACCATGTACAAAAAGGTTTCCCAGCATCGTTTCCATTTCACTCTTAACCCTCCCACTATTAGGTCATCCTTCTGTCTCTTTGTGTATCTCTGTCTCAATCTGACATATAGAAGCAAACTGATATAATACACTGAGGGACAGACAGACAGGCAAATACTGATACACTGACTGAAAGATTGTGGGCCAGAGTGACAGGTACATAAACAAATAGCGACAGACAGAAAGACAGACAGACATATAGTTAGGCAGAAAAATAAATACTGAAGGGTTAGACACACACACACACACACACACACACACACACAATTCCTCCTCTCTACCACACTATGATCTTTCCTTCTTTACCGTCTCTCTCACACTTTCTACCTCATTCTTTCCCTCATTCTCTCCCTCCCCCCCTCCCCTCGTTCATTCTTTCCTTCCTCCCTTTCTAACTTTTCTGTATTCTTCTTCCCCCCATCACACAATGTTCTCCATCATTCTCCTCCTCCCTTATTTCTCTTCTCCTCCCTTTCTCTCCCTCACTTTTCCTCCCTCCCTCGTACACTTTTTTCCATTCCTTCCTTTTTCTCCACTTCTTCCCGCCCTTACCTTTTCTTCTTTCTCCTTTCCTCTTTCCCACACATTCCTCCATACTTTTTTTTTCTCCCTCCCTCCCTCCCTCCCCCCCCCACACTTTCCTTCATTCTTTTTTTCTTCCCTGCCTCCAAACTAGCATTCAGGCCTTTTCTCCTGCCTCCCTCCCTCTCACAGTTTCCTCCCTCTCTCTCACATTTTCCTCTATTCCTTCTTTCCTTCCTCCCTCCACACTTTCTTCCATTTCTGTCTCCCTCGTTCCTTCTTTCCACCTTGCCTCCCACACTTTCCTCCGTTCCCTCGTCCCTCCCTCATTCTCGATCCACTTTGTTCCTTCTTTCCTTCCTCTCATCCACTCTTCCTCCACTTACTATCTCCCACATTTTCCTCCTCCTCTCCATTCCTCTCTCGTACCCCTCCTTCTTTCATTTATGCTCTTCCTCCCTCCCACACTTTCCTCCTCCTTCTCTTCGTCCCTCCCTCCCTCCCACACTTTCCTCCTCCTCCTCCTATCTCCACTCCTTTCTCCCTCCCATACTTTCCTCCTCCTTCTCTTCGTCCCTCCCTCCCTCCCACACTTTCCTCTTCCAATTCCTCCCTCCCACACTTTCCTCTTCCAATTCCTCCCTCCCACACTTTCCTCTTCCAATTCCTCCCTCCCACACTTTCCTCTTCCAATTCCTCCCTCCCACACTTTCCTCTTCCAATTCCTCCCTCCCACACTTTCCTCCTCCTCCTCTCCATTCCTCCTTCCCTCCCACACTTTCCTCCTCCTCCTCTCCATTCCTCCTTCCCTCCCACACTTGCCTCCTCCTCCTCTCCATTCCTCCTTCCCTCCCACACTTTCCTCCTACTCCCCACCACCACCAAACTCTAAGCCCGTAAGAGCCTAACTTAGGGGAATATACACGACTTCTCATGCAAATTTTCCGTAATATTTCGTAAGGGTTCTAATACATTTCGGACACTCCCTCATCCGGCAGTGTCGTAATTTTTCGCTCGGACACTTTACACGTAAGTAGGCTGGTTGAGAGAGAGAGAGAGAGAGAGAGAGAGAGAGAGAGAGAAATTATTATATACTCCTACTTTCCATTCGCCCCATATGGCTAAACCTTCTAAAGGTATTTTTATTGGGAGGAGAGAGAGAGAGAGAGAGAGAGAGAATTATACTCTTGCTTTCCATTAGCTCCATATGGCTAAACCTTCTAAAGGTATTTTTATGGGAGAGAGAGAGAGAGAGAGAGAGAGAGAGAGAGAGAGAGAGAGAGAGAGAGAGAGAGAATTATTATATACTCTTGCTTTCCATTCGCTCCATATGGCTAAACCTTCTAAAGGTATTTTTATGGGGGGGAGAGAGAGAGAGAGAGAGAATAATATAAACTCTTACTCTCGCTTTCCCTTCCTCCATATGGCTAAACCTCCTCAAAGTATTACCATGAGAGAGAGAGAGAGAGAGAGAGAGAGAGAGAGAGAGAGAATTTAACAGGTGAAGATAAATAAAAATGGGTAAAAATTAACAATTGAACTTATTAACAGGTACGCAGGTAAATTGGGTGAACAAGTAAAACAACAGGTTACATAAATTAACCTTCGAACTAATTAATTATCAGGTAAGCTGGCAAATTAGGTGAACGAGGAAATTAACAGGTAAAGAGGGTAAGTAAAAGATAAACGAGTAAGTGAACAGATTATTTAACAAGTGAACAGACAAACTCACAGGTGAGTAAATAATCAGGAAGAGAATAATGAACAGGTAAATTAATGGACGACCAGAATCGTTAACACGTGATTTAAAAGGTGAGACGAATAAACAGGTACTAAAAATAATGAACGAGTAAATTAATAGGTGTGTATAATAATCAACGGCTAAATAACTGAACAGAATAATCAAGGGATAAATTAATAAGAACAAAATAATCGAGGTAAACGGTGAGGGGAACAAAAAAGTCAACAGGTTAAATTAACAGGTGAACAGTATGACCAACAGGTAATTTAGTAGGTGATCAAAATAAAGAACAGGAAAATAAAAAATACAGTTCTTAGAGCGCAGCGCCTCCGCCCACCATCTGGTCCAAGGGCCTAACATTCTTGTGACTCTAACCTGTGACTCTGACATTCAGCCGACTGCTCTCAAAATAACTCCAGTCTTGCCTGACCCTATACGCATAAACTAAGTTTGGTCCAACTCGGATCAACGTTGTTTAAGCTGAACTGGTCCAATGGCGGTCCCATACCACTCTCCAAGAATTTACCTTCTAACTGACCAGAAACACTAGTCTAACATGGATAAAAGCTGCTTAAGCTGACTCTATCATGTAAACTTGATCTTTGACCTGTTCTATATGAAAAAAAAAAAAAAAATAGTCAACCACTTGGCTGATCCTAAACAATTCCACGAAGTTTGTTCCCAGTTAGATAAAAAATGTTGTAGATACTTTGTTTACACAGAGATTCAGGGATCGAAGTTTCACCATAGCCTGTGATGACCTTTGACCTGCAAAACACAATACACGCCTTCGCTTCGCCACCATGGGTACAGCAATACGTGAATAAATAGGAAGTGAATACTTAGCACGTCAGCAGAATAACTGATAGGTAAATCAATAAGAGAACAGAAAACTCAACGTGCATAGAATAATCAACAGAGAAAGTATTACATGTATAAAATAATCAACATGGTAACTATTACATGTAAAAAATAATCAACAAAGGAATTATTAAGCGCACAGAATAATCAAAATTGAAATTATTAGGTATACAGATAATTCAATAGCGGAATTATTAAAGAAATATAATCTACGAATAAGTTACGAAGAGCACAATAATCAGCAAGTGAACAAATAAATACTAAAAGTTAGCTAACAGATGAACAAGCTAATCAACAGGTAAATTAAAAAATAAACATAACAGGTAAATCAAGCTGAAACGATTAAGGAACAGGTAAAAAGAAAATTCAACACATACATAAAAAAAAAAACAAGCTAAATTAAGAAGTGGGTAGAATATTCAACAGGTGGGCTGTATATTCAAGGTCAATTTAGAAGAAAAAAAATAATCAACAGGTGAGCAGAATAATCTACATATAAATTAACAGTTGATGATAATGAGAATGGGGTTGAGGATGATGAAGACGATAAGGATGATGATAATAATGAGTATGAGAATGATGATGATGATGATGATAACTGGCAAACAGTATTAAACAAGGGGAAAATAGGGCAATGAAGAGGTGAGGCAAGAGGCAAGAGGAGAGCGTGGCAAGAAGCGTCTTTCGGAGGCAATGCAGCACGACTCAGGCATCAATTATCTGATATTTTACCTAATTACAGAGTTACGGCAGTGGTGGCAGAGTTACTTTATGAGAGAGAGAGAGAGAGAGAGAGAGAGTTTTACCTAATTACCGAGTTAAAGCACTGTTACGAACATTACTTTATGAGGAGGGAGGGAGGGAGGGCGGGAGGAAGAGCGTGGAGAAGAGGAAGGAAGGACAGGAAGGGAATGAAGTGGGAGAGATGGAAGGAAGGACAGGAAGGGAATGAAGTGGGAGAGATGGAAGGAAGGAAGGGAAAGAGGAAGGTGAAGTGAGAAAGAAGGAGGGAGGGAAGAGCAGGGAAAAGGGAAGAGGAAAGAGGGAGAGAAGAATGCACTAAATAAGAGAGATAATATGATAGCAAATGACGAGAAGTGTGGATGGCAAAGGCATGAGGGGAAAGAGGGATACGAGAGAATGAAGGAAGGAGGGAAAGAGGAAAGTAGTGAATTGCTGGAGCAGAGTGAGAGAGGGAAGTATGGGAAAGGAAGGAGGGCAGGAACAAGGGGGGAAGGAGGGGGATGAAGGGGAGGGGGAAGGAAGCCGTGAATGAGGAAGACAATGATGGGCAGATATTAAGTCGGAGAGAAAGAAAGAAGAGAACAAGAGGAAAGGAAGGCGACACATGCGGAAGGGAGGGAGGAAGAGAGGAATAAAAATGGGTGAATGTGAAAAAGAGAGAATGAGAAGGAGAGTGTAGAAGATATGAAAGAGGGGAATGGAAGAAGGAAAGGAGGAAGGAGGGGGAAGGGAAGGGAAAAAAGAAGAGGAGAGAGAGAAAGAGGGAGGGTAAGAGAACTGAGACGTGAATAAGGAGAACAGAGGGGAGGAAGAAGCAAGGGAGAAGAAGAGGGATGTGCGAACGAAAGGAGAGTGAGGAGCAAATGAGAGAGAGAGAGAGAGAGAGAGAGAGAGAGAGAGCGCCAACAACTGATGACAGAAGGAGTGAAGGAAGGAAAAAGAATGCGGGGAAAGAAGCTGTAAAAAAAGAAAAAGCCATAAAAAGCAAACTCCTGTAATGGTGAAAGTTGTATATAGTGATGTTATCCACTTTAACCTGCTGGACGTGTGGATGGCTGAGTATGCGAGGAAAGTGTGATAGGATGGATGGATGGGTAGGTAGGAAGATGGTTGTATGAGGAGGTGGGGGAGGGAAGAGACTGCATGGATGGCTGGATGCTTAATGGATGGTAAAATGAGTGGGTGGATGAATGGATGGATGAGCAGAAGGGTGGTTAAATAATGGGGGAAATAGGGACTTTATGATAGTAGGATAAGTGGATGGATGGTTAAAAAGGTGAAAGCAGGACTGAGCGGACGGTTGAGTGCTTCATGGATGGTAGGACGAGTGGATGGATGGATGGATGATTGAGAGAAGAAAGATTGAGTGGACGGATGGATGGTTAAAGGAGGAGAAAAAGACTGAATGGATGGATGGAAGGGTGGATAGTTAGGTGGATGAGACGAAAGGATGGTTGGACTGCTAAGTGATGAGTGGTGAATACTGTATGAAGACACCCAACTTAGCTTGCAGTATGTCAGGATGGTTGATGGAGTGACTGGATGGTTAAGTGGATGGGTGGTTAAATATTTAGATGGTTGGATGGACAGTTATGTGGATGGTTCGAGGTTTGGTTGAGTGTGACTGAACAGCTGGATGGATGGTTAGGGAATGTGACTGGATAAGCGGATGGATGGATGGGTGGTTCAGTCCAAGGATTAATAGTTAACTGGACGAAAGAATGAATGGAAGGTTAAATGGATAAGCAGTTGGTTGAGTGACTGGACATAGCAATGATGGTTGGCTGGATGGATGAGACAGTAAAATGTAAGTGGGCGGTTAAGTGGGTGAAGAAACTAGTGTGGAAGGTGGGATGGATGAATGAATAAGCAGGACGGAGAATGAGTGGATGGATGGATAAATGGAAGGAAGAAATATTAAAATGAAAAAAAAAATCCAAACTCTCTGAATGGTTATGCTGTATGTTGCAATGATATTACTTTTAACGCGCTTTACGTATGGCAAGTTGGTAGTGCATTGGTGGAAAGGTGGATGGAGGATTGGATGTGCTGAAGGAAAAGGCAGAAGACTGGATGGTTGGTTAAAAGGTTGGGTGGATAGTTGGATGGACGATCAGGTGGACGGGTGTTAAAATGGACCTAAGTGGATGGATCCGTGGCTAGATGGGAGGATGAGGTTTCAGGAGTAACTGGATGGATGATTCAATAAAGGGGGAAAGTCTGATTATATGGAAGAATGGATGAACGGATGGTCTGGCTAAGTGGATGGTTGGGTGTGACTGGATAGCTGAATGGATGGATGGTTTGGTGGATGGATGGCTGGGACTGATGATGAAGAAAATGTGACTGTTTAACAGACAGCTGAGTGGGTGGCTGGATGGATGGAGAGCGGATGAGAGAGGTGTGGCCAGAGAGATGTATGGCTCCTTGGATGGATGAATGTACTGTATGTATGGTTGAATGTCTGACTGGATGGATCGGTGGAGGAAAGTAGGTGAGACTTGACAGGGAGACTGATTGTTCGAAAGAATGGATGGTTTGAGAGTGAAACTGACCGCAGAGAGAGAGAGAGAGAGAGACTGCAGCAACAATGCATGGTTTCTGAGTGGGAGAGGGATTGGATGAAAGAAGTGAAACGTTTTGAGTGGAAGTTCCTGGAATGAAGACTAGCTGTTTTTTTGTGTAGGAGAGTTATTGGAATAAAAAAGTTTCTAGTTTTTGAGTGGGAGTCGCTAGAATAAAGAATGACTGGTTTTTGTGTGGGAGTTACTGGAATAAAAAATGACTGGTTTTTGGGTGGAGTTACTGGAATAAAGAATGTTTGTGTGTGTGGGGAGGGGAGTCACCGGAAATAAGAATGTTTTGTGTGTGTGTGTGTGTGTGTGTGTGTGTTTTTGTGGGAGTCATTGGAATAAAGATTTTTTCTTTTTTTTTTAGTGTTTTTGTGGGAGTCACTGAATGAAAGAGTGTTTTTTAATGCTTTTGTGGGAGTCACTGGAATAAAGACTTTTTTTTTTTAGTGTTTTTGTGGGACTCATTGGAATGTTTTTTTTTAGTGTTTTTGTGGGAGTCACTGGAATAATGTTTTTTTTTTTTTTTTAGTGTTTTTGTGGGAGTCACTGGAATAAAGAATGACTTTTTTTGTGGGGGTCTCTGGTAGAAATGGATTTTTTTTTTTTCTTTGAGTGGAAGTAACTGGAAGATTTTTTGTGTGTGGAAGTGGCTGGACGAAAGATTTTTTTTTGTAAGTGGGAGTGACTGAATGGAATAATGTTTTTTTTATTTTTCTTTCTTTTTTTTAGTGGGAGTGACTGGATGAAATAATGGATGGTTTCTGGGTGGGAGACTGAATGGACGGAAGACTGGATGGACAGTTAATGAGAAGAAATCATGAGAACAACAGTAGGATAGGTAGCTGAGAATACGTAGGTGAAAAGATGGATTAAAGAAAATGAGAATGCAAGAAGAAAATAACCATAAAAAAAAATGAAAACCTTAAGCGTAAACTCATGGACACGTGAAAGTCCTCGTATGTAGTGATAACATCTTACTGTAATTTGCTGTACGTGTGGATGGTTAGTTATCACCCGCGTTGCGAAGCAAGCGGAATGGTAGTGTTTTCAGTGGTGAGGCTGGTTGGCTGGCTTTGTTTGTGTGTGGGTAAACAAGACATATATCTCATGAACGGCTTGAGCTATCAACATGAAACTTTCAGGGTGTCAAGATATGGCCAAAATCTTGGACATGTTCGAAAATGGGCACTCGGGGCCAAGGTCACCAAAATGGCTGCAAAAGGTCTACCAGTTGACCTTTGGTAACCTTGACCCCGAGTGCCCATTTTCGAACACGTCCAAGATTTTGGCCATATCTTGATACCCTGAAAGCTTCATGCTGATAGCTCAAGCCGTTCATGAGTTATCTTGTTTACCCACTCACAAACAAAGCCAGCCAGCCAACCTCACAACTGAAAACATTACCACTCCACTCTCTTACCAACCGCGTTGCGAAACGAACGGAGTGATTCAGCTGTGAGACTGGCTGGCTGGCTTTGTTTCTCTGTGTTTTACATCCTGAACTGGCGTCATATCAGAAATGGAGGTGCAAAATTATGTGCCGAGGCAATACTTTCCGGCTACGCGGGTGGTGAGATCCCATCGTGAGACGGCTTCTAGTTCATGGGGCTGGATGGCTGGATGGATCATTAGGTGGACTGTTGAATAATCAGAAAGTGAATGGGAGAGGAGAGGAGGTGTGTGATTAGAAAGTGTTTTATTTTATTTTATTTTTTCTGGGAGAGAGCGAGAGAGAGAGAGAGAGAGAGAGACGCACACAGAAAGGAGCTCCCTCTATCATTAAAGTTTTTCCCCTCGAGGTACTGTGGTAGGAAGTGTGTTTGAGGAGGGGACAAGGCAGGGTGAAGGTAGAGATAGCTCAGGTCTCTCTCTCTCTCTCTCTCTCTCTCTCTCTCTCTCTCTCTCTCTCTCTTTCTCCTTACACTTGCCAATCTGTACAAAAGCTTAATCATACTATACTCACTGCTATGAAATTCCCTAGGTGATGATTCTATATATTTTCTATACAGCAACAACCGGACGAGAGAGAGAGAGAGAGAGAGAGAGAGAAACGTCGTTTTGTGTGTGTGTGTGTGTGTGTGTGTGTGTGTGTGTGTGTGTGTGTGTGTGTGTGTGTGTGTGTGTGTGTGTGTGTGTGTGTGTGTGTGTGTGTGTGTGTGTGTGTGTGTGCGTGCGTGCGTGCGTGCGTGCGTGCGTGCGTGCGTGCGTGCGTGCGTGCGTGCGTGCGTGCGTGTGCTTGCGCGCCTGCGTGCTTTCACTGATTTTTCGCCTCTAAATCTGAGCTAATCATAGGTGTTGACAAAACCCATACCTCAGTCAGAGCTGATTAAACAGGAGCCAATTGACTTGATTTACCAGGCATGGAAAAAAAAAAAAGAAAGAAAGAAAAAAGAAAAGACAAATGACCCTCTCGCTAAGCTTCTGACGTCGGCCATAGAGATTATGAAGGTAACTCCCAGCCCCTTAATTATCCCCCTCCCCGTCTCTCTCTCTCTCTCTCTCTCTCTCTCTCTCTCTCACACACACACACACAAGCTCTAACTGAAATTCTCTCGACTCATTAGCTATATTCCATCAGTTTTCCGTTCTCTCTCTCTCTCTCTCTCTCTCACCAACCACTTCCCCTCCCTTCATTCCTCTCATCTTCCTCTCCATTAGCTGAACTGGAAGAGGAAAATAGAGGCGATAAAGGAGGAACAGGAAGAGGGAAATCAGAAAGAGAGAGAGAGAGAGAGAGAGAGAGAGAGAGAGAGAGAGACAGACCTCTAACATGTCATGTCCCAATTAACCTATATAAGCCGATTTGAGAGAGAGAGAGAGAGAGAGAGAGAGAGAGAGAGAGGCAATATTGACTTAAATCCTAATGATATACGTGGAGCCAATTTATTACTTCAAAAATATCTATCCGGTTCCCGTCTCTCTCTCTCTCTCTCTCTCTCTCTCTCTCTATCTATCTATCTATCTATCTCTCCAACCTTTTCCTTTTAACTTTTCATGCCATCATTCTTACTCTTTCACGTCATTTATCCACAATTCTTTCTCTCACCCACACAAAAGCATATATAACTTCTCTATCTCTTTTATTCTTGCTGTTCTCTCTCTCTCTCTCTCTCTCTCTCTCTCTCTCTCTAACTTTTTCCTTTTAACTTTTCATGCCATAATTCTCACTCTTTCACGTCATTTATCCATATTTCTTTCTCTCACCCACACAAATGCATATCTAACTTCTCTACCTTCTTTCCTTGCTGCTCTCTCTCTCTCTCTCTCTCTCTCACACACACACACACACACACACACACACACACACACACACACACAATTGTAACCACTGCAGGATTTTTTTCCTTTATTTGCGATATTCTCTCAATCTCTCTCTCGCTCTGTGTGTGTGTGTGTGTGTGTGTGTGTGTGTGTGTGTGTGTGTGTGTGTGTGTGTGTGTGTGTGTGTGTGTGTGTGTGTGTGTGTGTGTGTGTGTGTGTGTGTGTGTGTGTGTGTGTGTGTGTGGTGTCCATATATTCAAAGAAGCTAAAGGACTGCACTGTGTATGATGGGTACCGTTTAAAGGAGTACAACACAGGACAGATTCTACTGTAGTTAAACACTTCACCTAACCCTTCAATCACTAAAGAAGAGGGACGCCTTCTTGTGGTGGCACCGATATAACCAGCTGACTACGCTGCTTAGCTTACAAACGCCCCTTACCTCCCTCCCTATCCTCCGAAAGCAGGATGGTGGACTGAAGGATAAGAGCAACTTCAGCCTGCAGTTCACAGCCATCCATTCATCATCTAAACCTGTGTTACCCCATGAGGAGCGTAGGAGTCCGGGGCTAGGCAAGTTGGTCCTGACATTTAAGAGTATGGGGCTGCAACTGTTACTAGTACGATGTTTTTTTTTTCCCAGCTGAACCAAATGCTCTCTCGTTGCCTTAAATTAAAACATCCTACGTCTACAAACGGTAGGGATGTTGACAATAAATTTTCTGAAGCCAATGAATGTCAAGGCAGTAGTATCTAAACCATATCGTCTGGTTTATCCAGAATCAAATAATTATATCAATACAAGTAACTCTAGTTGCATCCCAAGGTTGATTTGAATTTGAACCCAGTGAACTGCAGACTGAACGTATCCTTCTTAGGTAGCCCACCATCCCCTTTTTGGGCAGACTGGGAGGAAATGGAGGGCTATCTGTATAGCCGAGCAGCTCCACTGCCCAGTTGTGTCAGTGCCACCACATGAAGGCGTCCCACTCCAACATCATTCAACAAGAAAGGAGTGAGGGTTAAACAAAGCAGAAGTTGGTCGGGTCATAAGGAGCGACTGGAGTGAGTGACAAGAGGATATATGAGAGTGGGGGCGGAGGCAGGAGAGCAAGAACAAGAAGGGGGGGGGGGAAGTAAGACAGGATAGTATGAGAGAGCAGGGAAGTGTGCTGTTAAACGAGAGGTCATTACTGATTACGGAAGGAAATGTCTGATAATTCCTCTGTGACGTTACAATTCATAGGATGCGGTGCTGGGCATTAAGGACAGAGAAATACGAGAGAGTAACAAATGTTAATACATGTAACCGACAGGAATACTGATGCATTTTAGATATAAGGACAAGGAATTAATCAATCAAATAAAACCTCATGCCTTCATCCCGGCGGGGATGGCCAGGAACAAATCGCCAACATGTCACCCTGTTCTCTGTTCAGACTGCACTGCCTCCATCTCACACAACACTCTATCATATACTTCAACATTCTTGTCTCCTTGGTCTCCCTCTCCCCTTCTCTCCCTCCACCTCACTCCCATAATTATACTCTCCTTGTCAAGTTCTTAGTCTCTTCACTCCACATGGGAACACTATAAATAAGGTACTCTTCTTAACTCTTTCCAGTACAGTACATCTACATCAACACCAAAACGCTCTCAGACTCCTTTGCCTGTCTCTCCAGCTAACTGTGCACGCTCCTCTATGTTAACTCATATTCAATCGCTTTTCACATGTGTCCTTCCAGAGTCACGTCCATTAGCTAATATAGGGATCATCCTGCTATCACGTACCAATTTCGTGACTTCTATGATCAGGTCCTTACTTCCAGTCACCCAGTCAAGCAAAGAAATTAAACCTAAGATAAAAGTATGTACAAACAAGTATGACAACTAGAGGGCTTTAGAAATGAAAACCTGCAGTCGCAAAAAGGGCATACATGTGAGAGAAAGGAAAGGGAAGAGGAATATATATTTTTTTATAACGATACATAAAAAGTATACTCAATACATAAACGAACACGGACTGTTGAAGAGAAGTTTCGTTATGAGAATCAGAAAAGGAAGTCTAGATACAAGTGTACTATATATGTAAGAATGGAACTACAAAACACTTGGGTATAAAGGAAGTCGATACGCCCACGAAAACCACAGATTTTGCGTAAACCGTGAAAAGAGAACGAATATGAAAACTGTTGAAAGTTGTGGAGAGTCAGAGGGATATTAGAGGTATGTTAAGGATTCAAAACGGAAGAGATGAAAGCCGAGAGGGAATAGTTTTGTGAGGGGAGGAGAATGTTTGGTGGGACACAGTGAATGCTATCAAACTTTCGAGCAAAAATGGAAAAAGGATATGCTCTCTCTCTCTCTCTCTCTCTCTCTCTCTCTCTCTCTCTTTCTCTCTCTCTATCTATCTATCTATCTCTCCACCATTCCATCCTCCTATTACTATTCCTCCCTCTCTCCAATCCTACCCAGAGAGAGTACAGCCAAGCATAACTAAGGTGATCTCCATACTGAGGATTAAACCAAGCTAGGAGGGTTTACAATTAATTAATCTATATAGCCTAGCAAAGCGCATACTACCAAGGGCATCTTCAGGTATGCAGGATTTTTGAAGTTTAATAATAATAATAATAATAATAATAATAATAATAATAATAATAGTGTAATGAAGTATTATTAAAAGACAGTCCTAAACCTCATGTCTGCAATACCACGTAGTTGTATCATTCTTGTGTTATCCCATTCTCAACAACTGATGGATTACAGTTAAAAAAATCATGGCAGCGTAACAACAGAGACCAGTGCCAGGAAAAGTAGAACAAGGATAAAACATCTCTCCTGTGATGTATATTTTTCGTTGCTGGTGCAGTTGACTGCCCGCTCAGGAGTAAGTTTTTGAGCTACAGTGTATTAGATATAGCCTTCATTGGTCTCTTCATAACAATAAATCTCCCCTAAAGTGAATAAGTTGCAGGTGGTACAAACAGGCCTAAGTACCAGGTTCTCAGGGTACAGGTCGGTATAATGTAGGAAGATGCAGAATTCAAGGGGATCTCACTCAAACATTCAAAACTTCTGCAGGGTATACCAATGTAATAGTTTACATGTATTTCGCGTGGGACAGACTATAGGTCACATACAGCTTTCATTAACCCCTTCAGCACATGCAGGCACCTGTGGGAAATCCCGGAATATATGAGTAAACTATTCAGAAATTTTTTATTTGAGGGGACACTGCGTAAAACTCAAAAAGAAAAAAAATCGAATTTCTTATCTTCCTACGTTATACCGACCTGTACTCTGAGAACCTGTTACTTATGCTTATTCTTGCCACTTGTAACATATTTTATTGACTTTATGGGAGGTTTATTGTTACGAAGAGGGTAATGAAGGCATTTCTTGACCCATGCAGCTCGAAAAGTCTCTCCAAAGCTGAATAAAGTCGACTAGATACACCATGAAGAAAAACAAATCATCGTAGAGATATTTTATCCTTGTTCTGCTTTTCCGCTTGTTGAACGGCGGCAGTGGCCTCTGTTGTTAGGCTGACATGAGCTTTTAAATGTAATCCATCAGTCAGTCGTAGAAAAGGGGATAAAAAGTGATTCAGCTACGTGGTATTACACAAGTGAGGTTTAAGACTGATTTTTAACAAGTCGTCATGACAGTGACACCTTTCTTATTATTATTATTACCATTACCGGTATTAATAATTACAGATTTACTTCGACATGTGATATTTCACCAAAGACGAAAGTTTCGAAAGGCTAATACATATATTCAAACAGGAAAATCATTTTTTTTAAGGAGAGGAAAGACTATAAAATATGGAAGGGATGTGCAGAGTGTGTAGTAACCAACCAGCTTATGAATAAAGCGACCAGCTACAGACTGGATAAAGTTGGCATTTACTTACGTAGACCCCAAGGCACTGCACAGCTACTAACCTGAAACCAAGGAAATCATTTTAAACTAGACTGCATTATGACTACAAATGAATTATATTACAGATAATAGTATAATAATAAACCATAACAGAAACTAGCATGCTCCTACCTTGTTTCTATAAGTCATAACGCTGTTCCACGTTATCTAACCTGCAGCTATTAAAACGTTACTAGCCATCAGCAAATATAACAGTATCTATGGTGGTATTTATGAACTGTGGCTCAGGGCCGGGCAGTCATCACGGAAAATATTCATATGATGCAGGTCACGACAACGATACTGCGTCAAGTCCGTGCTGTAAATGTTCACACAATACTATAAATGTTTTGTATGAAATTACGATAGTATTAAAATGTAAGCAATGTAAATGATGTACACGTCATTCCTAGAAACTCTGCATGCAATGATGGCGAGGTATGAACACTGTGGAAACTATAATTCAACTGGTCGCTGCCTGCTGACGCATTACAGGATTCTGGAAAGAATTTTTTTTTTTTTTTTTTTTTTTTTTTTTTAATGGTGTAATAAAATCATTTACGTCTCTTCAACTGGAAGTGTTCAGTAATCATTTCTGTTTCAAGCGGTTACTTCATACTTATATTTATATACAAAGGAAAATATTCTTTAACGTAGCTAATTAGTAACATGACTTAAACACAAATAACATGCAGCGTAACTCGACAGGGATAACCTGACAAACTGCATATACATACGGGGTGAGTAACCTTCCCAAACAACTAGTGAGATTAATATTAGCGTAAACTTTCTAAATGGCCACTGAGGTGACTACCTAGAGTTTAGATTAACTTACATTACTGCCATCTAATCAGCCATCCCGGAGTAAAGCTCAACTCCTGGGAATCACATGAAAATTAATCAGATGAAAAATTCGAACAGCACGCTTATACTCAATATCACTCTTCGTAAATAATAAGATTTTTAAAAATGTTGTTGTAAAGAACGGGTTACTTGGACTTTACAAGTCTAATTATCCTAATGTCTACAGAATAAGTGGCATGCACTTAAATCCCTTCAGTTTGGTGACCTACTTTTCCGCTGTTCTTGTTACCATCCTGTTTTTATTAGGCTTGCACAGAAAGCCTTTCTAAATTCAAATAAGCTCCTCATCTAGGCACGTTTACGGCTGTATAATACGCACATTACATTCCCAATTCTCGTTTTAGTTGTAGAGACAACTTGGAGAGGTCTCTCTCTCTCTCTCTCTCTCTCTCTCTCTCTCTCTCTCTCTCTCTCTCTCTCGTGGCTAAGCAGAGATGTGTTTAAATCTCATGCCTGATATTAGGGAAAAAATCCAACTCTCAAAATCAGGCAAAAATCAATCTACACTACAGCACAACATTCCAAAGCAATCAACCTCTCCATTAAGCCATTTTCCCCCAGGCCACTACTTGACGCTTTTATTGAGCTTCAGAAGGAGTTCTAATAGTGAAGCGCTTAATGAAGTCTCTATGTAACCCATCCACTTCAGCCCGTCTCCCGTACGCTAAATAAAATCGTCTGGAGATAGCATGAATACGATACAAAAATACTTACCCAGACTGAGAGAGCTATGGGACTTTTCTTGGTCGGTTATGAAAATCTAGCTTGTGTTTTCTACTCCTCCTTTCCTATAAAATTTCCTGACGGGTTTGGTGGACTGGAGGAGGGAGGTCTTCTGCTTAACCTTGCAAATCAGATGAAGCATTTTCTAGGTTTACTTCCAAAATAAATAAACACCTAGGGGAGGCGTACTGTTGTGATGGAGGTATTCGAGGCTTTACCGAACACCTCCAGTACAAAAGTCTCTCCTCATATAAATACACTCGACTGGCTGCACCACAAATAAACGTACAAGGAACACACACACACACACACACACACACACACACACACACACACACACACACACACACACACAAAATGCAATGAAGGGGTAAATCGCTTGACTGATGATTTTCTCCTATTTTTCTCCATCTTCTGCTCACTTAATTCCCGGTGCATATTTTAAAAAACCCAAAGGAGACTTTTGTAAATCAGAGAGGTGTAATAAAGCATTAATTAACACCTTCGCTACAAAGGGCCTCCCCGAACCTAAACAAATATCGTCTGGTTGTAGAAAGAGTGCAATAAAATATTAATGATACTTTAGGAATGGAAGGGTTGACTGATCTTTTTAAATGATAATAATAAAATAATAATAATAACAATAACAACAACAATAATAATAATAACAATAATAATAATCCATCCATCCATCATCCAATCCTACGTTGCCTCATGAGGAGAGTAGGAGCCCGGGACTAGGCAGTTGGTCGTGACATCTAAGATGAAAGTGACCAGCCTCACTCATCCCTGAGTGGCATTACGTGAACAATAGACCTCAACCACCCCTTGGATATAAACTTTCACCAGTTCAATCCGATTGGAGCACAATAATTACCCACTAAACCACCAAGCGCAAAAATTTGGTTATATAGTTACCACCCAGCGTAGTAAATGGTTTCCTGGTGTACAAGAAACCATTTGGCTTGTCACTCAGTGTAGAGTCACCCACAGGCAAAAGGAAGAGGAAAGAATGAAGGAAAGTAAGACAGAAGAGAGAGTGTAAAGTCACCTGTAGGCAGAAGAACGAGGGAAGACTGAAGGAAAAAAAGACAGAAGAGGATGGAAGGAAAGAAGGATGGAGGAGAGGAAAGGGCAGACACACGACAGCAGCACTACATCGAGTGAGTGGACTGTGAGCGCCCCCATCTACTTCATTAATAATTATAATAATAATAATAATAACAATAATAATAATAATAATAATAATAATAATACGGTGGGTCTTCTCTACATCTGACTCAGGGCACAGATTACACAGTCCGTTCCCTAAGGTCGATAAGTCCTTCCAGAAGGAACAAAATGGGGTCACCAAGTCTCAAATGTTTGCTTCAGCCGCTAGTGGTTTCCTTTGTACTCTCACTCTCCCTGTGTGTGTGTGTGTGTGTGTGTGTGTGTGTGTGTGTGTGTGTGTGTGTGTGTGTGTGTGTGTGTGTGTGTGTGTGTGTGTGTGTGTGTGTGTGTGTGTGTCAGTTTTTACCTGCGTCGCAATATGTAAACAACGCATTTTTTTTTTTGGACGCTGGAGAAAGCTTAAATAAATCTTCACTACACCCAAATCATCACTCCTCCAGCACTCATATCCACAGGGTATACTCTCATGGCCTTTCCTTACCCCACAAAACACTTCCACTTCACCCCACCCATTTCTTTGCTCCCCATACCCTTTCCTTTTCATTTCCTGCCCCAGCCCCACTGCCCATCACATTTCTAATCCGTCCCACCCATTCCTTTCCTCACGACATCTATTTCTTTACCCCGTGACGCTTTCGCGGTGCGACGCCCGCGTTTATTTGCGTTTGTCATTGCTAGTCATAAATCCCCACCATCTCTCTCTCTCTCTCTGCAGTTCAGCTCCGCAGGGATCAGAGCAGTCAGCAGTGAACAGTTATTGCGAACACATACACACACACACACACACACGGGAGACACTATTAACATTAAGCCTGGCAAGGCAACAAAATGAACAAGAAATAAGGTAGTTTAAACTGGGAAGGAAAAAGCTTGTATTCCACCTTCGTTCTGTTACATACACACTTCGCTCATTGATTTCCTTTGCTTTTCTCATTCCCCCTCCCCTTCTCCCTCCCTCCCTCCCTCTCTCTCTCTCTCTCTCTCTCTCTCTCTCTCATCCACCACCGCTATTTTTCTTTCATTCTTTTTCCCCTACCTTCTCTCACCACATCTCTCTCTTTGTGTCTCTTTTCTCTCTCATCCCTCCCTCCCTCCCTGCCCTACTTTAGTTTTCTCGATCTCTTATTTTCTCCCCGCCTGCTTCTCTATTTCCGTCTCGTCCTTTGTGCCTCTCTCATTCCCTGCCTATCATTTACTCCCTCCACTCCCCTCCTCTCTCTCCCTTTCTCATTATTACACCCTAGCCAGTGCCTCCCTTGCCCTGGGGGACTCTTCTACACTGATATTAGGTCTTTTATTCCCCCTGGGGCCTCTCACTCCCTTTTCTCACTTTCATTCTCTCAGTTTTCTCACACTCACTTTATTTTCTCCATTTTCTTACCATTTCAAAGCATCCCCTCCAGTTTTGCACTTTTTATTTTTCCTTTTCTTTCTCTTTCACATTTTTTTTTTTCTTGCTTTCTCTCTCCTTTTCCTCCCTCTCACAAATACTCACTTTTTTTACTCATTCCCTACCATTTCCCTCAGTTCATTTCTTTTTCCCTGTCTGTCCTCTCCTTTTAACTCTGACTTCTCCCTCTTGATTTATTCCTTCTTTGCCTCTTCTCCCTTTTCTCACTACCATTCCCATTCCTTCCTCCCTATACCCTCCCTCGCTCACCTTTCTCTCTCTCCCTCTCTTTCTTTCTATTCTCTCCCTTTTGTCACTTGCATTATGTGTATCCCTTCTTATTTCCTCAGTCTCTCTCTCTCTCTCTCTACCTACCTACCTACCTAATCTCATATTCCACACCTTTATCATCCTCTCGTTTTCTCTTTTTTTTCATCTTCTTCTATACTCTAATTCTTATACTTCCGTCTTTCTTCTAATATTTTCTTCCAATCTTCCCAATCCTTTCTCCCTTCTTCTCTTTCATTAACCCTTTCATTAAAGACATAACTTACTGTTCATTTCTGCTATCTTCAGACGATTTTATTCAGTTTGCGAGTGGCTTTTTCAACTGGAGGGGTTGGATAATTTTATGTATTTATTAACTCAATCAGTACGAGAGGCCATTTCCAGAGTTAAATATGACACTTAAATATAAGAGACGTCATCGAAGCGAAGGGATAAATTTGCTATGTATCGTCCTGTTTTTATTTTCCATCATATTTCCCTCTGTTCCCCCCCCCTTCTCTCTCTCTCTCTCTCTCTCTCTCTCTCTCTCTCTCTCTCCCCCCAGTTCTTTCTTCTAAACTATCTTTCGCTTCCCTTTCTTGTCTCATCTTCTTTTCTTTCTCTTCTCTCCTCTTCTCGCTTGACCATTATTTTGGCGTTCTTTTAATTTTCATCTCTCATCTTTTATTAGTTTCCTCATCTATTTTCTGCCCCCATTCTCTTCTTCCTATCTACCCTTCTTCTGTCTCTTCCTTGTCTTCACATTTTCTCCCTCCCTCTCTCTCTTTCCTCCTCCTTTTTCACTTTCCGTTATCTTTTCCTTCCCTCCCTTTCTCCCTTATCTCCTTTACATCTCTCCTTCCTTTCTGACCTCCCTTTCTTACCATCCTTCCTCCATTTCTTTTCCTCCTTTTCTTCCCCTTGCTTTCTCTCTTCCCTCCTTCTTCTCACTCTTCTTCCTTTCCTCCCTTTCTCTTCTTTTTCATTTCTTTATGCATTCCTTCTCTATTCATTTCCTTCTTTTATCTTCTCTTTACTCTTCCTTTCTTCTCTCCCTTCCCCCTCTCTCAACCCTTTTTCTTACTTACCTTCTTTGCCTCTTGTGCTATTTTTTAGTATATCTTTTCTCTTCTATTGCGATGGAAAAATAGAGAACGTTGATAAGGGAGAGACTAAAAAAATGGAGTACATGAGGAAGGAAAAATGTACAACAGCGGGTGGAAAGGAGTGGAAGAGCAAATGAGTGCATGAAAAGAGTAAAAACAGGGATGAGAGAGAGAGAGAGAGAGAGAGAGAGAGAGAGAGAGAGAGAGAGGTGGGGGAGGGGGAGAAGGAATGTTGAAGGGATAAAGGAGAAAGAGGGGGTTATGGGACGAGGAAAAGAGAAAGGTACAGGGAAGGTAGGGGATATGAAGAAAGAAGGAAGGAGGAAGGGAAAAGAAAGGAGGAGGGGAGGGGAAAAGAATGGAGTTAACTATGGAGGGAGATGGAGGTACACTCATACTCCTCTCCGCAAATGTTTATGGCGTCTGGACCAACACAGCAGACCTCACTAACATGGCCATTAGGAACAAGGCAGATATTGCGGTGTTCACAGAGACATTTCTGGATAACACACTGGCCACAGGAGGTGCAAGGTAGCTGGATGATGTCACTGGGAACCCCGGGACTACATTAAAGTACATAAATGGATATCAGCAATGCTACAGAAAGGAACTGCACGTGTACCCTTTTCATATACCTTCAGTTCTAGAAATAATGATACCCATGGTTAGTATTGATGCGCCTCACTCTATCCTCCTGTGTACCTTTTGAAACCTCTAATGCAAGGTTCACAGCCCCATGGCTACCTGGCAATAACCTACACAACTTAATGATGCAATATTGTTGTGCAAATATCCCCTTATCAGGGGACTGAAATTGATACCGGTCTCTTCTGAACAATTTTTTCAGTTCATGAGCCATATAATGAAATCAACTTCCCTACCAATACTTATAATTCCGGATCATCACTTTACCAAGTCATCTCAGGCATTACTGGTTAGCTCAGATCCTAAAAATCACTGCTTCGTCGATGCGTCTGACCACATTAATAATCTCATAATTTTTCACCGAAGGTGAGAATAAGCAGCAATGCAGAACACTGCTGTGGAACTGCTGACTCGGAAGGTATAAGATGGAAATTAATAAGTATACAGTGGCCAGTGACGTTTTAATACAATGATAACGAAACAAGCCAAACGTCTGACTGGCACTTCACTAGCCCTCTAAGACAAGTACGTACCTCAACGAAACAGGTGTCTGAAACCAAAGACCAGCCATAATTTGACACCGATGTCGTCAACCTGCTCCTGTGAAATGAGCAGCATGGCAGCGGCTGGAAAGATGTCAAACAGAAGTAAACACAACCAGACATTTAGAAGCCTGCCAAAACCAAGAGCGATTGGTGGCTATGGCGATCACAAACTTAGGGCAGAAACTTCGGCGGAAATCCATACGTTCTAAGACTTAATCAAACGTCTGGAGGGCTTATTCAGAGATGATGTTACCCTATACTTCATTAGGATGATAACACAGTACTGGCATACATTCTAGCCGAACTATCTGCTGGTAAACTGACAATCGGGAACCACACAGCCGATCCCCAGAACCACCACTGTGAACAGCTAAGACCTTCTTCACACTATCTGTCTGCAAGTCTGAAGTCTTAACATCCTGGCTACGCTGAACAACGAAAGCCTAAACTCCTCCGTCAAAGTACAAGGGAACTGACTTCTATTTCAAGTACTGTATACCAGAACTGTAAGTAAATGACGCATGACCACAGCTATGGAAGGAGGCTCGAGTTGTTCCTGTACACACACACACACACACACACACAAAGAACCACTGCCCTATATCATTTTCCCATTATCAGCAAAAAGAATCAGAAGTTGTCATCAGAGGCGCTATTCAAAATTAGCCCAAACTACTCGGTCTGCTATCACACATACAAACGAGTTCCCCGAAAACAAATTATCCTCCTACTTGCTACTCACACTGTCACAGGAATAAAAGATAAAAGAAGGATGTGAGATAATGAGGGAGGGAGGGAGAGACTGAAAAAAAAGAAAAAGAAAAGCAGTATTAAAAAAAGAAAAGACTGGAGGAAAATGGAAGATAAAAGAGAAAGAATGAAAAGAGTAAAAAGAGAAGGAAGGGAGAAAAAGGAAAAAGAATGGGAAAAAAAAAAGAATGAGAGCGCTTGAAAGAATGTAGAAATTATGTAATAAAAGATTAACGTAAAATGAGGACACGAAGAAAGGAAGGAAAGCAAGAAAGATGGGAGATATTAGAAAAGAAATAAGGCTGGAAGGAAGTGTGCTAGGAGAAGCATTAAGAAGAAATTAAAATACTAAAAGAGGAAAAAGGAAGGAAGATCAAGTGAAGAGAGGTGGATGGAATGGAGATAATCGGGGAAGGCTTCAAAAGGAAAAATACTGAAATAAGACTGGAAGAAAAGCGAGAGGTAGAAAAAAGCCAAAGCAGGAAGGGAACAAGGAAGGCAGGGAGGACGGAGGGGTAGAAGGAAGAATAAATGGAAGGAAGGGGGGGAGAGGAAAGGAGGACTGAAGGAATGAAGATATATTAAAAAGGAAAATAGGGGTAAAAAGAGGGCACAAGATGAAAGCGAGGAACAAGAAAGGAAGGACGCAAGAAGGATGAGAGGAAAGATGGAAGGGAGATGATGAGGGAAGGAGGGAGTAGGAATTTACAAAAAAAATCTAAATAAGAAAATAATAGAGAAGGGAAGGACGAAAGAAGGATGAAAAGAATGATGGAAAGGAGACGCTGAGGGAGAGAGTGGGATTGTCTTTTTAATCTAAATAGGAAAAGAAAGAGGAAGGAAGGGAGAATGGAGGAAGGAAGAGAAATAATGAGGGAGGGAGTATATGAGAACTGTGTCACTTCCAACTGTCACACTTAATTTTTCTTATTGTCCTGTGTGTGTGTGTGTGTGTGTGTGTGTGTGTGTGTGTGTGTGTGTGTGTGTGTGTGTGTGTGTGTGACAGAGAGAGAGAGAGAGAGAGAGAGAGAGAGAGTGTGCGTGCACGCTTATTTTCCTTAATTTCACGCCCTTTTCCACACCCAGTCTATCGTTAATGCAAGGCTTAATATTTTTACATATATAAATCTGGTGGTGATACAAAGGTAATGCAGTCGTAAATTATAAAGACAAACGATGCCTACAACTGAACCTCATTAGTCACTAAAACAGTCAGGTGAGCGGACTGTCATTTAATGTTAATAAATGTCAGATTTTCCGTACTGCAAATCTCAATATGAAATTCATATGGTAAATGAAATCTCGCACCATGAATTCATTCACACTTCCTGTATCCAAAGATCTGCGAGGGACTGCTTCACATGATTTAAAATGTTCCCATCAGTTCAAAGAAGGAGCAAACACAATGTTGAGATTCGTTAACAGAAACTTCTCCTTCACCAGTCAAGATAGTATACTAATACAAAACGAAAGTCTTGCCCAACCTCATTTTATTTAAGCTGTGCCGTACTAGGATCTTCACATAAGCAAGGAAATTAACTTCTCCAGTCCGTCTGTAAATATCTATTGCTGCTACCATCAAGTATTATCATGGCTACATATGGACGTCTTTGAAGGTGCTGTGAAGGCCATACTTAACCCGCCCACTCGAATATTCTCTCGGAGGCTGCACAAAATCGTATAACTGTTGTAATTAAAACAGAAATTGCGTCAGCGGAGTGAAGGGGCTCGAGTCAGTCCCCTCCCCTTGAATATGATATGCAGTTTTCGGATCTCCACTCAAGCAAGACTATAACATCAGAGTCAATCCAACGACGAGCTACAAAAATAACTCCCTTCTCCGATAAAAAACACCCGTATGAAAAGACTCAAAGAACCTAACTCGTTATTCCTGTCAGAGCATCGACTCCAGAGGCAACAATGCAGAATCTTTTTGAACAGAAAGCTTACTGGGGAGGTTATTTTTTTAGTATGAATTCACTTTTCACTGAAGGCAGCGGACCAAAGACGATAAAATTGATACATGGAACAAACACCCGGAACTGCTGTATAAAGCACCACTACGCCACAGTATTTTGCTCTCGCCCTCTCGCTCTTTCCTATCCATATTTCAATGAACATAGTTCTTCTGAACTCTGCCGCATCCGTAATAGGCACGCACCATCCGTTTTACTACACACTCTCACCTCTTTTATCTCTCTAGTACAGAACTTGACTGGTATTGTCCTTTTTATACCCAGGGTCGCCCATATAGAACGCTCCTTTACCTTTCCGGCGGGGGATTTCTCATATGCTGCGGGGACGGCTGTCAGCGAGGGCAATTTCTACCTTCCATCACTCATTCATTCCTTACTCCCACTGCCACACCCACACCACAAGACCAGGCCTCCCCCACGACACGTAAACCACTGCCTGGTGAGTTTCTAAGGGAGAACTATTTACGGCCGACTCTGGAACTTCCTTCTTCAGTGTGTCTTCCCATCTGTCTGTGAATTTGTCTTCTGAATACAGTATGTCCGGGCATCTCGAAACGAATAACTCTTGAGTCTGGCTTTTCACTGTTTATTATTATTATTATTATTATTATTATTGTTATTATTATTATATTATTATTATTATTATTCATCCATCTATCATCCAATCCTACATTGCCCCATGAGGAGAGTACGAGTAGAAGTCCGGGGCTAGGCAGTTGGTCTCGACATTTAAGACGAGTGTTTTTATCTATCTATCTATCTATTGCCAGACGCCTCAATCCCGTTTGGGGTGGCCACAAACAAATCGCCTCCAAGTCGCCCTGTCCCCCGCCATTTCACTGCCCTGCTCCCAACTCACACCCCCCTCTCTCATATACCTCTCCACCCCATCCCTCCATCTCATCCTCGGTCTCCCCCTCCCTCTTCCACCCTCCACCTCACTCACATACACTCTCTTCGTCAATCTTTCACCCTCCATCCTCTCCACATGGCCAAACCACCTCAGTGTGTTCCTCACAACGCTTCCTATCACATCCACATCCACACCACAACACTCCTTTATATCCTCATTCGTCAGCCTGTCTCTCCACGTGACTCCACAGGCTCCTCTTAAATAACTCATTTCCACTGCTCTCACTCTTGACTTGTGTCCTTCCAACAATGTCCAAGCTTCACTTCCGTACGTTAGAGTTGGTATCACAATACTGTCATGTAGTAACTTTTTTACTTCCATGCTCACTTCCCTGTTTCTTATCACTGCTTTTAAGGAACCAGCAACCTTTCTTCCCTGCTGTACCCTTTCAAGCACTTCACCCTCCAAACCTCCATCCTTACTCATCACACTACCCAAATACTTAAACGTACTCACATTTTCCAATTCCTCACCATCCAACCTCGCTGTACATTCACTGACTTCACCTCTCTCAAAGACCATCACTTTACTCTTCCCTACATTCACCTTTAGGTTCCGTTTCTTACACACTCTCTCAAACTCATCCACCAAGCCTTGCAGCTCCCCTTCGTCTTCACTCAACAACACAGTATCATCTGCAAACAACAGTACAGGGAGTTTCCAAACACTATCCTCTCTCACCAGGGCCACTCCAACATCCACTACCCTACCTTGTACCTCTTTTATTACCCCATCCATGTACAGATTGAACAACCATGGAGACATGACACATCCCTGTTTCAAACCAACTTTCACAGAGAAAAATTCACTTAGTTCACCATCCACACGCACTGCAGCCTTCGCACCATCGTACATACTCTTCACAGCATTCAACAACTTCCCATCTACTCCATATATTCTTAACACTTTCCACAATCCTTGTCTATCCACCCTGTCATATGCTTTCTCCAAATCCATGAAAGCCGCCAACAACTTCTTTCCCTTCTCTAGAAACTTTTCCACTAAAGATCTAAGAATGAATATCTGATCTACACAACCTCTTCCCTTCCTAAAGCCTCCCTGTTCTTCTCCAACTAATTTCTCTGTTCTTTCTCTAACTCTGTCTATAAGTAACCTACCATACACTTTTCCTATTATACTAAGAAGACAAATGCCCCTATGATTACCACACACTTCTTTTTCCCCTTTTCCTTTGTACAAGGGAATTATTAATATTATCATTATTATTATTATTATTTTCATTATCATCACAATCATATTCTTTCTGATGAAACATTTTACGGGCCGTCCGTTTCTGGTTCCTTTTCTATGCAGAAAAATTATATAAAGTATTTGATAAAATCGCATACGGAACAACCTCGATATATCAGTTCCAGATTCAGGGGCAAAAAAGTAGATATGGGCTGCTACACATGAATGAATAAATAAATAAATAAATATATATATATATATATATATATATATATATATATATATATATATATATATATATATATCAGATGAATATTTAAAAAAGAAAACTGGAACAGAGGTATATGTGTGTGTGTGTGTGTGTGTGTGTGTGTGTGTGTGTGTGTGTGTGTGTGTGTGTGTGTGTGTATTATATACATACATACGTACTCGTATACAGTATGGTCCAAAAAAGGTTACCAAATCTAAACTGTTGTTATTTCCGGGAAAAGTTATATTTTTCTATTAATTTCCACAGCTGGAGTCTCAGATTTTTATCTCTCAGCATCACTGGATCCAAACACTCGGTATTCGGTGCAGGAGAGGGTCAAGATTGTCGAGGCCTATTTTACAACAAAATCAACAATCCTCACTCAACGGCAATTTAGGGTGGGGGGGGGGGGACTTTCCAAGGAGAAATCTTCCTAGCAGACTCATAGTTAGGTGTCTCGTGGACAGATTCAGGGAAATCAGGAGGATTCAACGTGAACTGTTGGACAGGATTATCACAAACTTCAGCGTGCGTGTAGAAGATGCAGTGATTAAGAGATGTGGTGTATTTTTTTTTTTTTTTTTTTTTTTTTTTTTTTTGTCCGACTTCTGGGCATAGGCTTCACAGCCTGCTATCAAGGCCCAGTAGTCCTCCTACATACCATACACCTCTCTACATGTCACCACTTCGGCGCTAACACCCACCGTCCATATTGAATACATGCTAGGGCTGTCTCATACAGGACTGGTGTATTGGTATTAGCGGGGGTACTTTTATGACATGTCGGCGGGTCATCTGGTAGATCAGGAAAGTCTGCTTTATGGACTGAACATGTCATTAATTATTGAACTGTTTAGAAATGTGATGTGACTGAAGATAGACTGCATCAAACAAAAATTTCATGCCTCTTTGACAGGTTTCTTACAAAAACTGAAAAAAGTAACCACTTACGATAAAACGGTGTGTAATCAGAAATGGTAACGTTATTTGGACCAGCCTGTATGTATGTATGTATGTATGTATGCATATATATATATATATATATATATATATATATATATATATATATATATATATATATGTATGCATATATACATATATATATATATATGGACACAAGCCGTGCTGTGGTTGAACCAGTGTCGCATACTATACAGTATGCTTGCACCCAGTCGGCTTGCGCGAGTCGATTACACTTGGTTCACAGACTACACACACATCACACACATCCAAAGCCACTACAACACTACAGTTACAATTACAAGCAGTTCTCACCCTACATACAATCTCTACCAGACAGCCTAAGCCACTTGGTAGAGATACATTGGCTGTATCGTCCCCACTTCGGTAGGGATTGGCCGGTCCTAAGGTGGACACTCAAACGGATAATGAGATCAGATCAGATGATATATATATATATATATATATATATATATAGTATATTTGAGAGAGAGAGAGAGAGAGAGAGAGAGAGAGCGAAGGATAAAGACAGTAGGAGGAAAATTAAGGGCGACCTTGGGCGTATATCCTGCTTCCCTCCCTTCTGAACTCCCTAATTGTGTACCTCCATCCCTTATTAGTGCCCTCCATAACTCCCTAATTGTGTACCTCCCTCCCATATTATTGCCCTCCATTATTATCTCCCTCCTGAACTCACTGTGAACCTCCTTCCCTTATTATCTCTCTCCTCCCACCCTCCTGAACTCCCAAACTGTATATCTCTCTCCCTTATTACCTGTCTCCCACCCTTATTATCTCTCGCTTTCCTCCATCCCCCGGATTATCTCCTCCCTACCTCAGGAATTCCTTAACTGTGTATCTCCCTCCCTTATTCATCTCTCTCTCTACCTACCTTATTATCTTTCTCACTTCCATCCGTCCCTCCCTTATTATATCCTCCCTTCACACCTATTACCTCTCTCCTCTCTCCCTCCTATATTCTCTCTCTCTCTTCCTTATTATCTCTCTCCTCTCTCCCTCCCTCCCTTATTATCTCTCTCCTCCTTCCCTCCCTTATTATCTCTCTCCTCTCTCCCTCTCTTATTATCTCTCTCCTCCTTCCCTCCCTTATTATCTCTCTTCTACCCACCTTTAATTATCTCTCTCCTTCCCTCCCTCCCTTGTTATCCCTCTCCTCCCTCTCATATCATCTCTCATCTCCCTCCTCCATCCCTCCTACCCTCCCTTACAATCTCTTTCATTCCTCTCTTCCTCCCTTACTGTCTCTCTCCAGTCGAGCATGTCAACTTTAGTATTATGTATACCACTGAAAAATAATATTTAAAAAGATAAATTACTGTATTGCCAATACGTACACGATAAAAATAAACAACCAACACAGCTCCATAAATATAGATCGTGACGCATTCACTACTGGAGTTTTTCAAAAGCATTTATAATAGCTGGGATGTAAAAATAGCTCTTCATATATTTAGATTTTCAGAAAGCCAGCTTTTAATACATTCCCAATTAATACTTACATATATATATATATTCTCATCAGCCGTTTGAGTGTCCACTGCAGGACCGGCCTATCCCTACCGAAGTGGGGACGATACAGCCAATGTATCTCTACCACGTGGCTTAGGCTGTCTGAGATTGTATGTAGGGTGAGAACTGCTTGTGCGTGTAAGCCGACCGGGTGCAAGCATACTTTACAGTAGGCGACACTGATTCAACCACAGCACCCCTTATGTCCGCTAGGCAGGACGTGGCCAGAAGAACGCTCCCAAAGTTTATTACCTAGGCGGGGCGCGAACCCTCGTTCTTCAGTGTACGAAAATGCACACTTTACCACTGAGGCTCCATATATATATATATATATATATTATGTTTCTTGTTACCAGACGATTTTATTCAGCTTTCTGATAGTAAATGGGTTAAAGTTATCCCTTTTTACCTCCAGTTAGAAATGTCTCCCATACGCTCAGCAAAGTCGTGTGGAGCCAAACTTAGGGTACAAGGAGTAAATGAGGCAAATTCGGACTGACTAAAAGTAAAGAACAGAGTGCCTCAAAGGTTTGCCCTTCGATCGACTCTAATGACATCAATGACCTAAAAAACAATAGTGTCTACGGTAGCTAAATTTGAAGATGGCACGAAAATGGAATGCACAGTACAACAGTGGTAATCGATGACTATGAACCCATCCAAAATCTTAAGGTGAAAATTTGCAGAAATTAATATGAGTATGTGTAAAGCGATGAAATTCATTGACAATTAAGTTACACACAAGTATCGGATCTTTGGTACGACACTAATGAGGGAATGGAGGAAATGAATCCAGTAGTTATTACAGTATCAGTAACAAGCTGAAAAACTCCACACAGGAGAAAGTAACAAGTAACAAGGCTAATACGAGTACAATAATGGGCGACATCACTGGAACTTCGATTATATAACACCAGGTATAATAATCTTGTAAATCTGATACGTCTCTACCTTGATCCCATTGGCAATACTGTGTACTGTACTTGTGGCTGCTTTGTTCTGGCTTCCTTCAGATCATTTTTTTCTACATAGTAAAGGATTCTCGTTTAGCAGGGATTTATTAAGGTTATACACATTCCCTCCAGTTTGGCTGGGATTTATTACGGATGTATGTAATCTCTCCAGCCTTGCACCGACTTAAGCACCAAGTATTAATATGTATGTACATAGACAGACAGACAGACTGACAGACAGATAGAAAGATACATAGACACATAAATACACACATACATAAGTGTTCTCTGGATCAAAGAGTTACGTTCATCGAACACACGAAAGATTTTCCAAAGGTTAAAATAATAATCTAACGTTAACTACAAGAGAAAAAAGAACGATCTGGATGGGTCACAGTCCAAAACTTATCCTTTTCAGTATGATGCTCTTATTTCACTTTATTCTAGCTACCTTCATAATATTGTGTTTAACTAAGGAAAGGTCTCTCGCACTGATGGTATTCACAAAGGTTGTACCTAACTCCTCCAGTTCGGCAAGTCTCGCCGATGCTGCTTCAAGTCGTCTGAAGGTACCGAGAATACCCAAGAGGCTTTATCTTTGTGAAATAAAGTTTGACGACGTAAGTAAAAAAAAAAAAATCTGTTCTAAATGCAAAGTGATATTTTAAAGTAATGATATAAAACTGAGAGAAAAAATGCCATGCAAACACAATGAATAATACTTTATTATTCTCACGGTGGAACATATGAATACCTTCCACAAAAGGTTTCAGAGTAAAACTTACAGAATAAATTTTTGTGTTCGATAACAAATATAATTAACACTTTGCTGTTTTCTCCATGTCGACGAGTACGCAGACGACACACAGACGGCAGATTAATTATAATTAGTCTCTCATCTCTCAGCAGCAGAATCAAGCCTCCCCTAATTAGCGATGGCCGTATTAGGCGATTGTGTCCTTCATGAAAATAAGAACTGTTCACATCGTCCTCCATTTTCCCTCCAACTATCATGAAGGGAAGGGTGGGCGAGTGAAACCTTCCTCTTTTTCTATTAATTACCTACATACGAGTACATATAGAGAGATCTTTAGTGAAATTTCTTTTATCGCATCAGACAACCTCGTTCCAATCAAACAGGTCTCAGGCTTTATCAGTATTTCCTATATACCCATTCCCTCCTTATCTGTCACTAAAGGTCTTCTTTCCGTTCCCTCCATCCTCCTTGCCGTATAACCTCTTCCCTTCTTACTTCCTCTCCTCCATCCCTCCTTTCTCCATGCTTACACCCTTTCCTTCTTGCCATCTCCTGTCTAACGTCTGCACTCCATACTCCCCTACCTCCTCTTTTTTTTCCTTCGTTTTATGCACCTCTTCCTTCCATTTCCTTACCCTCTTCCTTCTTACGTATCTCCTTGTTCCTCACACTCTATTCTCGTATTTCCTTCACCCATACATCAATCTCGAACTCTCCTTATTATGTTTCTGTTTTTCTTCCTATTTCCAGTGTTAAACCATCTTCCTTCATTCCCTCCTGACCTCATTAACTTCCCTCCTTCCCTCAGTCTCGTCCCATCCCACGCATCCCACCAATCACTTTCCAAACCCTCTCTCTCTTTCTCTCCTCCTCTCCCTCTTCCACTCAACTCTTGCCACCAACACCCCCTTCCCTCCCTGCGTCCTCTATTACTCCCCTCATTCTCCTCCCCATGATTACTGTCCCTCGCCATTTCATCGAGAGAGAGAGAGAGAGAGAGAGAGAGAGAAGG
>NC_136954.1:63206932-63216932 GCF_032717465.1 Coenobita brevimanus | reverse complement strand
TCCTCCCATCCCCGACCTCCACCATCTCGCCCTCCGTCTCTCTCTCGTTTTAATTTCTCGGCTCATTTCCATTTTCAGCTGTACTCTGTTTTCTTTTCCAGGCTTTTCATCTCCCTCCCTCCATCTTTGCTCTTCCACTTCCTTTCCTTCTCTCTCTCTCTCTCTTTCCTTCTTCTTCCACTTCATCTACTTATATCTATTTGCATTTTATTGTTTTCCCGTTCCATTCATTCACTCTATCCATCTGTCTCTGTCACTCCTTTTCAATAAAATTTCCATCTCTTAACCCTATCAGTATGAGGATGCTACTGATTTCCTTCATGCTATCTTCTGACGCCTTTACTTTTACTTTTAGAACAAGTGGGACGTAATACAGACTTTATTAATCCCTTTCACATCACGGTACTCTCCTAAGCTAAATAAAATCGTGCGGCAGGAACAATAATACAATACAGGGCATCATCATACTTTATAATTAATCTAAACACAACCTATTCGCTCCTTCAGTTATTCTCATTATTCCTCTCTCTCTCTCTCTCTCTCTCTCTCTCTCTCTCTCTCTCTCTCTCTCTCTCATTTCAGGGTAAAAGGTGGGCCACAAGTTCAATAAAGCCCAAAGAATGACGCATGGAAAATAAGGGTTGAAAGGCGGGGTTTGGAGAGAGAGAGAGAGAGAGAGAGAGAGAGAGAGAGAGAGAGAGAGAGAGAGAGAGAGAGAGAGAGAGGGGGGGGATACACAATTCTCATTCATTTCTATTTCCCGTCTCATCTACAGTAAGTTCTCATTGTTTGCTTTCTCTCTCTCTCTCTTTGTTTGTGTGTGTGTGTGTGTGTGTGTGTGTGTGTGTGTGTGTGTGTGTGTGTGTGTGTGTGTGTGTTTCTATGCTATTAAACATCCCTCTCCCACATCCCTTTTCCTTACCCCCTCCCTGTAAACATTTCTTCATCCAATTTAATTTTTCATCTCATATCCATCCTCAGTTTGTATTCATTTCTCTTCATTTTCCTACCCCCCCTCCCGCATCTCTCTCTCTCTCTCTCTCTCTCTCTCTCTCTCTCTCTCTCTCTCTCTCTCATTTCGCGCCTCATTTCCATTTTCAGTTGTTTTCTTTTCCAGGCTTCTCTCTCTCTCTCTCTCTCTCTCTCTCTCTCCATCTGAGTGTTAAACGTGACCCAATTTCAATGATGTCCGATACGAGAGAAAATTTTTTTGAGAAGTGACGGTTTGGCAGTGTGTGTGTGTGTGTGTGTGTGTGTGTGTGTGTGTGTGTGTGTGTGTGTGTGTGTGTGTGTGTGTGTGTGTGTGTGTGTGTGTGTGTGTGTGTGTGTGAGAGAGAGAGAGAGAGAGAGAGAGAGAGAGAGAGAGAGACAGACAGACAGACAGACAGACAGACAGATAGAGCAAAACGTTTATACACTTTTAAACATTTTCTGTTTTGCTAATATCTTTAACAGAGAGAAACGAACTGCTTAAATTTTTTTATCAGTAGTCCTGTGTGACAATACTCTCTCTCTTTCTTTCTCTCTCTCTCTCTCTCTCTCTCTTTTACACACACACACACACACACACACACACACACACACACACACACACACACACACACAATTGAACTGAGTGTTACACGTGACCCAGTTTCAATGATGTCAGATATGAAAAAAAAAAAAAAAAAAGGAAGCGACGGTTTGGCAGTGTGTGTGTGTGTGTGTGTGTGTGTGTGTGTGTGTGTGTGTGTGTGTGTGTGTGTGTGTGTGTGTGAGAGAGAGAGAGAGAGAAGCTGAATATTCTGAAACACTTTCGTTGTTAAAATGTTATACACAAAGAAAAAGGCTACGTGTTAAATATGCGATATCATCAATTCTTTCATAATACCTTCTAGTCTCTCTCTCTCTCTCTCTCTCTCTCTCTCTCTCTCTCAACCTAATTATACTCCTATTACCTCAGACTGTGCCTCCATCCCCCTCGTGTATTCCTTCCTCATATACTTCCTCTTTTCTCTCCTAGCCTCCTCCACACATCTTTTATCCTTTCTCTTGTTCCCTTCCTTCCTTTTTCTCCCACTCCGTACCTCACCTTCCTCCTACCTCTCTCTCCTCTTCCCTTCTTCCACCCTCTCTCTCTTCCGCCCTCCCTCCTTCTCTCTTTCCTTCCTTTTGCTCCTGCCCCGTTTCTCCAATCCATCCGTTTATTTCCCTTGCTTCCCCTGCTACTTCCCTTTTCTTCTTCTTCTTTTCTTCTTTCACATTTACTACCCCTCCCCCTCTCTCTTCTCCTTCCTCTTTCTCCTTTCACTCTTCCGTCTCTCCCATTCACATCTTCCCTTCCTCTCTCTACTTTTCACCTCTTTGTACCCCAATTCTCCTCTTCCTTCCTCTTTCTTCTCTTAATGCTTCCCTTCTCTACAACTACTCCCCTCCCCTCCCTCTTCCCCCTTCTTTACTCTATGCTCCTCTTCCCCACTCCCTCTTCATTTCCACACCTACTCTCTCTCTCTCTCTCCCCCCTCGTAACACAGCCACTTCACAAGGAAGACGTGTTTGTTTGTTTGCTTGTTTCCTACTACCACATAACGTAGCTCTGCTGGAGAATTTTTGAACTATGGAGGTTAGGTACTGCCTTCTTAGGTCATCGCTGCGAGAGGTCTTACAGGTTGAATAAAATCGTCTGGAGATGACAGGCATAAACGTCAACATCATGAATGAACTAATAATTCCAATACCAGGCCTTTCCCGGGAAGAAATATATCGCCTTGAGGTAGCAATAATACTAACCAATAGAACCGTGACACTGCTGGAGTAATAATCAATGAACTCCACATTCAAGATGATAATGCCACATTCCAGATTAGAATGAAAAAAAAAAAAAATCTATACTTGTACATCAAATGTGGTGTACACTCGTTGAAATATAAACAGTATTAAGAGTGGTTGTGGTGAATGGTGCATTCTTAATAATATACCGTAAATTGAATGTGCAGAGATATGTGTCATGATTTTTGTTCTAACCAAGATCTAAATATATGTGAGAATCTAGGTCCAAAAATCGTGAAATAATGTAAAAAAAACGATATTGATTTGTCAAAACTGTTACTATGAAATCTTTAAAAGCAGACACTCTTAGGACTAAGAAAATACTTTTGTTATCACGGAAGATCTAATATCAAAGGACTTCTGGTAAGAATCAAAATTTTTATGGATTTTGACCTGTGACCTTGAGATCACGGTCATTCATACTATGCAAATCATGGTCACTCATGACCCACTACATTTCCACCGAGTTTGGTGAAAATACACCAAACCCTTTCCGATTTAGCACTTTCAGGCATGAGGTGGCCATTTTGGCTTTCCTCTATACTTCAGAAAGTATTTGTTGGATATCAATATCAATACCCAGGTGCGCTAGTGTATGTTGACGACCACATACTGGAACTTTAGCAAAGCAATCGATTCAGTAGTTTTTGCAGCGCATGAGCAAAAATCAAAATTGCAGAGGACTGTGGTTCTAAGAAAAAAAAATGTGCCAAAGAAGCCTGCAACCAAGATACACCATTCCTGAAAATTTCAAGTCTCTATCTCGAACTGACTTGGATTGCCAGCCGTCTAGATCCCCCCCCACACACACACAAATATATATATATATATATATATATATATATATATATATATATATATAATATCAATAAGAACTCCACAGAATGCAGAGTTCTTAATAACTAGAACACTGTAAAACTGTTCAAGGGGAATTTTGACAAATGCTTCCCTCTGCCATTGCCTCCTTGAAGCCGAGCTATAAAGGGACTATGAGGTCAAAGTCACTGATCTTGTGCACGTCACCTTAGGTCTTCACAGTCTGTAAGTCCATCAAGTTTGTTACGTCCAGCTTTAATCCTTCACAGATAATTAGGTGACATCTGGAGTATCCAGAAAAGTCCCAGTGTT
Organism: Coenobita brevimanus; assembly: GCF_032717465.1. Taxonomy (NCBI): domain Eukaryota; kingdom Metazoa; phylum Arthropoda; class Malacostraca; order Decapoda; family Coenobitidae; genus Coenobita; species Coenobita brevimanus. Next base: position 63,212,996 of record NC_136954.1, on the reverse strand, counting down.
TACCCCACGTGATCTTAGAGAATAAATAGCTGATTACAACCATGCCCGTTTCCGCACTGCGTCCGCCTTAAGGCTATACTGCACTAAAATTTCAGCTTCCTAGCTTAAACTGTTCTTGAGACTGCGTGGCCGACTCACTTTTCTGTGTTCAGGATGATATCCGGAGATCCGGCTGCCGGATTGCCACCATATTTGGCCAAAAGAAGCGGACAGCTGTCCGACTAAGTTGACCAAGTGTGACGGCTCTACGCCAAATAGCCTTTGAAATATCACAATTTTAAAATCAGTAAGAATAATAATAATATTGACACTAATAATAACACTTCACACAGGGACGTGGGAAGTTTTAATAATTTGTTAAGCTGATCTCCGTTTTACTAAAGCTCAGAAAAGTAATCCAAATTTCCTTGTGTGATGTTCAAGCGAAATAATTAATCAATCTGACTCCCCCTCCCCCCATATCTCTAGTGCTTTAGTTCTTGCTCTTCCGAACTGCCTACTTACATCCCTTACCCATAACGGCAGGCATGTAGCACTCGCCCAGTCACAAAGGGTCGCATTCTTCAGAGACTCTGTTAATGCCTTAGCCATGTATTTTATACGGTACACCTCCTCATGCAAGAATTAGCTGGTACACTCATTTTTTTCTTATGTAGCCAGCCGAGAATTAACAGGTACACTCGGAGTTTTTTCTTTAACAGCCAGCTAGAATTAACCAGTACACTCATGGATGTTTTTTTAATAACCAGTCATGAATTAACCGATACACTTCGGGATTTTTTTTAAATAGCCAGTTAAGAATTAACTGGTGCACGCAGGGATTTTATTTTCTCTTCTTTTTAAGCAGCCAGCCGTGCTAAAACAAACTGACGTTTACTGGCCCTTCCCAAAGCATAACAGCTCTTTTAAAGTTTTACAAGAAATAAAAAGAAAAAAGTGTTTAAAAGTTTGGCACATACTGGGACTATTTTTTTTTTTTTTTACTTGACACTGTTTAACCATTTCAATTTAGAATTATTTTTATTTTTTTAAAATCTCCAGATGATATGATATTGCACTGGCGATAGTTTTTTCATATCTTGGACCAAACTGCCTGGAGGTGGCACGAATAAACAAGTAATTATGACACTGGATTCGACAGATTAATGCAAAATGTAAAATGAAATGTTACTCCAAACACTGAGATGCACAACACAGTATTAACGTCGACTCAAAGGCTACTAGCATGACGACACCCATCCACTCACGAGGGCTGGTTTGTGATTCTGGGTAGGCTGAAGTGTAATTCAGTCTACAGTCTACTACAAGTCTCCAGCACCAACCATACAAAATCTTCCCACAATTCTCTGAACATATAAAACATAATTCACACTTTCTGCTCAGCCACTACTCCTGTCCCTGGATGCAAGGAAGTCGTAGGCAAAGTCTCCCACTGAAGGTAAGACCTGTTTATCTATTGAAAAGTGGCAGTTCGAAGCACTGGCAGACTGCGCAAGGAAAAAATCGCAATGACACTATTTTTCGTACACCTTCCAAGTACGATTTAAGTGTCCTTGTTCCGTGTGAATCCCAGGCTACGATTTCCTTTCGCTGAGTATGGGCTGGGATAGACAAGCAGATACTATGACCTGTATTATAGCTAGTATCGTCGGTTTGGTGTTGCAGCCGGACGCCTTCATGTGGTGGCACTGTTATAACTGGTCGGCTAAACTGCCTGGTTATACAAAAGTTCCTCAGCTATATTCCTAACCCGTGAAAGGAGGAAGGCAGACTGTCGGAAAAGGGTAATTTCAGCCTGCAGTCCACTGGGTTCACATTACAGACGACTATTATTACTACTACTACATCGCCGGTCTCGTAGCGCACTTTTCTAAACGATTCATTATGCCTTCTACACAATGACAATCTCTTATATGTTACTTGTAAATTTTTAGCACCAACACCGATAGCATTAGTAACGTACAGGGGAAGACAAGGGTAAAATAAATGCAAAGAAATCGTGAAGAAAAACTTACTACTGTCCTTCTACCTTAACTAGGGCAAGATTTTTGTCCTTTTATAGCTTCTTTCGTATAACTCAGTGGCAGGATAAGAGAATAATATAGCTCTACAACCATTCCATAGCATTCTTCCTGACTATATAACATTCTAGTCTTAATTTCTTGCTATCACCGAGTAATCAAGACGAGGGAAAATTTTTGGCCAGATTGTGGTAAAAAAAAAAAAAAAAAAAAAAAAAAAGTCTACGATGTCTCCTAGTTTTAATTTCTTCCTATAATCCAGTATTCAAGATAGGGATAGCAACTTTAGCCCAGACTACAGTAAAAAGGGGGTATGTGACGGTTCTGGTGTAAAGATACTCTCCTATGACTCATGAATGTACTGCAATAAAACAAACCCACGGCACTTTCCTGGCAACATCCCAGCACAACAGAAACAGTGACGAGGAACATATCCTTGCGCTGGTACACACAACTTCGTTCCAGTGCTGAGACACACAACTTCATTCCAAACTTTAACACACTACACAGTTCTTGGTTTTAACTCTCTTATGAGTTGCTTCGCATTTTATCATTCTTACCAAGCTGACATAAGACGATTTTCATTAGCTTTCGGATACTCCACCACTCAGCCTTTTCTACCCTTACCGTTCATAATCGTAGGAATCGCACCGACAGTCATATTACAATGTATGATCCAAGCTGACAGGGAAAAGGCGGCAATTAATAGAATAAACTTTAGACACAGAAGTAAGTTGTGTGTGTGTGTGTGTGTGTGTGTGTGTGTGTGTGTGTGTGTGTGTGTGTGTGTGTGTGTGTGTGTGTGTGTGTGTGTGTGTGTGTGTGTGTGTGTGTGTGTGTGCACTGAACTAAAACTATTACTGCAAAGAACGTTTACCCCAAGACAACCAGTGTGAGTGACTGGGAACGTTGGGGTGGGTGGAGGATAATGTCAGCAGCATCAGGTTAATACACTAACTAGAATTTAAACATTTATATTCAAACATAATATTAACTATGAGTAAAATCTGCTACAGCACCACATCATGTGCAGTCCAATCCGTACTCCCATAAGACTGAAAATGATGTACACCGTGTTGCTTGTTCATATTGACGCTAGGGCTCTAACAGCGCCTTTCTTTGTTTTATGCTTGGCGGTGTCTGAACATTACTTCGCATATCAAACAACTCCCTCTAAGGACACATGATAATTAATAACAACGTTCGTGCTGTGAGGAAGTAGGCTATATTTTGTCTAGAGGGGCACAGCTGTTATAACCAAGCAAGCCGGGACACACGTACAACACACACTTGCTCTTACGGTGTTTTTAGGACTGGTGGCCTCTTCGTGCAATGCATCAGTCATATCACACAAACAATTTTTTTTATTTTTATACTACTGGACAGGTAATAAACAATGCAGATCTGACATGCTACTCACCTGAGGACGATGATGAAGAGAGAAAGGAAAAAAAAAAAATTCAAGATCCACTCGCCCTTCCGATAGTTTGGTCACCTTGGAAGTCTGGCCGTTATGTAAGTTTTTGCCCTTGGTTGCAACTCTCATACCTTCATTAGTGCAACTGTTAGACTCCAGCTTCCTCCATCTGTCATTCACTCACTGTGACCTCCAGGCTTTTGAAATCAACGCATCCAGGCATCTCAAAATAAACATGTATATTATGGCTTCCTTCCTGCTCATCTCTCTTCAGAAGGGACAAGATTTGCATGACGTAAAAAAAAAAGGAGGGGGGGGGGTGTATTAGAGCGCTTCATCAGCCGACGAGATTATGGGTCGTGGAGTGAACTTGTCTCAGAAAACATTTAGGTTGCCATGGGCTAAAACCACGCGTCTCTTTCGATCCCTCTTGACTAGATGTATCATGGAGGAAAGAACGACGTATTCGAGTGCTTCCTTACCCGACCACAATACAGGCTGTGTTGTGAGCTGGGTCGTATTCAAGAAGCTTCCTAAACATAAACCGTGAATATGCTTGCCTGTTTATAGATTTGTCGTCACTCTACAGCTACCAACACACTTCATAACCAAACTAAACTAAATATTATGGAGAAAAATATCTGACAAATTACCGGGTACACATCTCACAAAGTCAATAAATGTGAAAAGTACGAAATAATAAACTTTCTGACAAAAATACGCCTCAAAAAACTAAACTGAATTAACTGAGAAAACGTGAAAAACTAAACTTTCTAACAATAAAAACCCACACTACAGCGTATTATCAAGTGAAAAATACGAAAAACTAATTATTCCTACAAAAAAATAACGTGAATAATAGTGAAAAAATACGAAAAACAAAAGTATCTGGCAATAATTACACCTATGGGATTATAAAACGTGACAGCGAGTTAATCCCTTCGCTCCAATGACGTATTCTATTTTATTCTTGCTTTCCCCAGACGATCTAATTCCGTGTGAAGGATATATTATTACTGGAAACGTTATAGCCTTAAAAAAAAAGTTACTCGTAGCCTTAAAAAAACATCACTACCAAAGACAAAAAAAAATCGTTGAATAAAATCGTCTGGCAGCTGCAGGAAAAAATAAAAACCACGCCCTCGGAATAAATGAATTACGATCCCTTACGAATACAACCCCAAACTAAGATTAAATCAATTCAGATCCTTTATGAATACAACGCGACTCGGATAGTATGATGCAGGTTCTTTTACGAATACAACCCGAGCCTAAGATTAAATGAATTCAAGGCCTTTATGAATACAATCTCAGACTCGGAATACATTAAGATCCTTTATGAATACAACCTCAGACTCGGAATACATTAAGATCCTTTATGAATACGAACGCGAGTCGGAAAATAGTCCCGCTTGTCGTGCGCGAAAACCTAGCGTCTTTTTTCCGCCGCTGGTGATTGGATGGAGCCGACCTATCTATCTGGCTGGCTTAGGGTGAATTGACCTCACCCCGGGTACAAGAGGAACTGAGGCCAAGACATCTTATTTCTATTCATTGATTTACTGGAGCCTGCAGTCTCTGTGGATGCAACGGCTGAGTGAATGGGAGTGAGGGACGACTTTGGTGTGTGTGTGTGTGTGTGTGTGTGTGTGTGTGTGTGTGTGTGTGTGTGTGTGTGTGTGAGAGAGAGAGAGAGAGAGAGAGAGAGAGAATGGGGGGAGGGAAGACTTTGACATTCTTTTCTCCAAGGCGAGTCCACACTGAATGCAACGTCAGTCAAGAGAATATTTTCCTCCATTCGTTTGGCTCTGGACACACATTATCAAGCCCTTTCCCGAAGTCCAGGCATCCAACTGAATTCACAAGCCCTTAGCACTGTGGATGGGAGATCTGAGTAGCTACTGAGGAGGATATGAAAACAGTTGAATTTCTTTATGTCTCAATACACCTATAGTTCGTTCATTTTAACTAGGCGGAGATTTTCGTCCTTTGGCAGCTTATTTCCCGCAGCTCAGTGACAGAACGAGCCAATACAAGGACTCGGCATAATTTCCATAACACTTCTTCGTGACTAGCATCATATTCCACTGTTAATCTCGTGTCACAACCTAGCATTCTAGAAGGACAGATGCCAATTTCACACCTGGATAAAATGAACTGAGTAGATGAACCTGTGAACGAACCGAAACAAATTCTTAATAGTAGTGAGAGTATTGTATTACTTAACCCTTTAACCCCTTCAATAGTGTTGGAGGGGGGGGGGACGCCTTCACCTGGTGGCACCGATATAACCGGGTGTCTCCACTACCTGGCCATACAAACGTCCTTCAGTTCCATCCCTATCCCCCAAAAGGAAGATGGTGAACTGCAGGAGGGTAACTTCAGCCAGCAGTCCACCGAGTTCAAATTCAGATAAGCCTGGGGTTGCTACTACTACTACCACTAATACAACAATTACTACTAACTACTACAAACCTCTTGAGTCCAACTGACATTTAAAAGCTAATTTTTGCTTTTTCCAGACGATTCTGTTCAACTTAGGAAGGATCTCGGCAGTGAGGGGATCAGTTACGGCTATAACTAACCCCTCCCTTCGAACGGTCTCTCCTAATATCAGTAAAATACT
>NC_136954.1:63096932-63201932 GCF_032717465.1 Coenobita brevimanus | reverse complement strand
ACAGGGTTCAAAGAATGTAGTAAAATAGCTAGTTCGATTATATTTATGGGGTTTCGAGAAGACGTCTGGTTCAAATAACGTAATGATTATACGGGCCCCAAAAAAGTGATCACGGGATGTTAAAATAGTTAGTGGGTTTTAATCTGATGAGAACATTCAAATACAGGAGATACACGGTTCAATATACCTAGCTATCCTTAACCCCTTCAACCAGACGACGTATTATAGCTCATCCTTACTATACACTGAAAATCTCACTCAACTTTGGGGTTATGAAGGCTGTGTTTACTCCCTACATTACGAAATTCATAAACTGACCATAATCGCTTGGAAATAGCCGGAAAAAAAACAAAAAATACATAACCATATCGTGGAAGCTAGATCACTGGAGTTAAAATCTACGTTAAGGGTTCAAACAAACTTAGTACAGGGTTCAAACAGGAAAGTCAATTGGTTCAAGGAATCTTAATTTCTATTTTGGTACGTTGATAAAAACGGAAGTGAAATAATACCTTAAAGTTAATACGTCGACTGATAAATCAATGGACAGAGAGAGAGAGAGAGAGATGGCATGAGGACAGCTGGAAGAAACGTGAGAGGTGAAGTGCTTTGAAAACGAAACCTTCAGTGAATGTATTAGTTCTCTCTCTTTCTCCTCTTCTGCTTCTGTTTCTCCAGCCTCAAATCTCGTGTCTTTCTCCTCTTGTTTTTTATTCTCCCTTCCACGTCACTTTTCATTCTCCCTCCCCTTCCACCCACTCTCATTCCTTCCAGCATCAATTTCTCCATGACTTCACCTTTCGTCGTCCCCCAACCCCCCGTCTTCCTGCTTCTGTTTCTCTATCATGTCTCCCCCATCTCTCTCTCTCTCTCTCTCTCTCTCTCTCTCTCTCTCTCTCTCTCTCTCACACACACACACTTCTTATTCGCTCATTTCTTCTCTATAAATATAATCTTTTCCTGCTTCTATTTCTGCATCCTCCCTCTACCCCCCCTCCCCTTCCCCTTTCTCACTCATTTCTCCCCCTCCCCCCGCTCTCTTTCCTCCTCGTTTACTAAAAATAAATCTTTTCTCTTACTATTTCTACTCAACTCTTCTCACTTTCTGTTCTTCCTTCTCTCTCCCCTTCCATTCCGTCTCCCTTCCTATCTTTCCCTCCATCTTTGATTGTCCTCCTGTTCATTAATTATCTCCATTTCTTCCTTTTACGAGTATATCCCTCACCCTCTATCTCTCCGCAAGCTCAATCACTTTACTTCTCAAAACAGGTAACCTTTTGTGTATTGATCAACTGACGCTTCGAGAGAGAGAGAGAGAGAGAGATCCAACACAAATCATTAAATGTCACAACCTCTCTCTCTCTCTCTCTTATTGATAGATAGATAGATAGTTACACGTTGGGTCATTTTAATTAGTATCTCCCTTTGATTTTCCTTTTCATTTATTTCCTCTTTGCTCTTTGTCTCCCCCCCCCCCCCGCTCTCTCTCTCAGCGAGCACACAACATTGGTATTTATTCTGAGTCCACTTACTGTGCATCATCACTATCCACCCGAGCCTATATAAACACAGGTAAGGCCGTGAGCTGAGTCAGTCGGAGTTAAGCCCACGTAATGAGAGGATGTGTTTCCCATCACTGTGAAATTAGGTTGGTTTTCTGGGCCTAAGTTTCCCATTTTCCGGCGATTCCCGTCCTATTCCGGGGCCTTGACAGATACACAGACACTCTGGGGCGGTCATAATTAAATCGATATACGTAATCAACTCCACGGCTCTGTATTAATAGAGTCCCGGCCAACTCACAGGATAAAGAGATCTCCATATAATAGTTAACCATCCGCACATATGGCTTCGTTTTCCTTAGTTTGCCACTATTATATTCACTCTAATTGTTAGGTGTTTGGCAACCGTATGAGTGAAGACAAACGATAATACTGGCAATCTCTTGCACAGTTATTAGTTAAGGAAATTTTTAAAATACGTCTTCCAAAGCCGCATTAATTTGTACTGAAGATTACTGATATATATATATATATATATATAGATATATATATATATATATATATATATATATATTCATTCATTCATTCATTGCCAGACGCCATGTATCCCAAACGGGGTGGCCAAGGGCTCAGAGTTAACTGTTTTAAAGGAAGTGGCACTAATCCTCCACCAACCCCACTTGACATGTATTGAGAATATATATATATATATATATATATACACATATATAGAAATAGATATAGATATAGATATAGATACATATAGATAGATAGATAGACAGATAGATAGATAGATAGACACAGACAGACAGATAGATAGATAGATAGATAGATAGATAGATAGATATATACTGTACTGTATATATTAGTTTCACAAAACCATCTCAAACGTGAACTAATTGCTATGTTACTCCTGTACACTGGTCAAACCCTTTGTTAATGCGACTCTCCTTGAATATAATCGTACGTACTCATCCAGAATGAGGTTCTCAGTCCGCATGTAGCTGCCGCGGGTTAAGTTAGTCATTAACACTCTCAGGCCCAAGGATACCACTCTTATTATGGCCTTCCTAGCATCTAAATCTTCAGTTCATTTCAGGAGAATTTTCATACTGAAGGGGATTACATATAGCTTTCATTAACCCCTTCACTGCAAGATGTCTTCCATGAACTGAATATCATTTGATGATAGGAAAAAGAAAATCACCGTGTCCAAGGAGGTACGGTTAGACATGCCGAACGGATTTACTTAAGCGTCTCAAAATCGTCGTGAGACTGCCAAAATCAAATACACAATTGCAGGGAACTGACTAAGCTTCTTTATAAATACCACTGGTCTTACCAGCAGCAGCCAATCACATCTCGGTTAATTAGATACCCGAGGATGCTATTGGTGGGGAGATGATGTGGGTAATGAAATGTCAGGCAACATGAATGGTGCTGATAACTGTGCCCGTGAAACAAGTCTGAAGACAAAATTGTTAAGGCTGTAAGTGCTGCACTGAATTACCATACGGATCTTAAATGGCTCGTTAATCCCTTAACTACGATGACATTACTCAGTTTACCCAGACCACAACTAGATTATTAAAATCAACTTGTAAAGACTCCCCCAGTCATGGGGTTGGTGAGGCCTGTAGCTACCTCCTTCAGTTCGAATAGTCTCTCCTAAACTTTATAAAAGCCACTGAAGATAAAAATTAAAACAGGTGTCGGGACAAAAAAAAAGAAAAGGAAAAAAGAAAAAAACAAATGGAGTGTCTGGGTGCATGAATGGCGCTTTTACTTGTGCTACTGATAGTACTGGTGTGGGGCCAAAACTGTTAAGGAGTATTATTATTATCATTTACTTAATGAGGAAGTGAAGGAGCGTTGTGGTGTGGATGTGGATGTGATGGGAAGGGTTTGGAGAAACACACTAAGGTGGTTTGGCCATGTGGAGAGGATGGAGAGCGAGAGACTGACGACGATAGTGTATGTGAGTGAGGTGCGGGAGGAGGGAGAGGGAGGCCACGAATGAGATGGAAGGATGGAACGGAGAGGTATATGAGGGAGGGGGGGTGTGAGCTGGGAGCAGGGAAGTGAAATGGCAGGGGACAAGGCGACATGGAGGCGATTTGTCTGTGGCCACCCCTTACGGGATTAAGGCGACTGGCAACAGAGAGACAGATGGACTTAATGATGTACATGACTTCTTTCTAGAGACAGATCTCCGAGAGTCATGGCACTGAAGGCTGTACTGAACCCCTCAAGTTCGAAAACTCTCTCCCGAACTATAAAAAAAAATAAAAAGAAAGAAAGAAAGAAGGGGGGAGGGGGAGTCTGAAGATAGAAAATAGAAAACATGACAGATGATGTAGGTAATCTGACAGTATTGGTGTGGCGCCAAAATTATTGTCAGGGTTCTAAGTGATGCACTGAATTACCACACCCACCTTAATTGGCTTCGTTCACCATTAATTTTATCACTACAACGATGTAATCCATATCTTACTCCTGCTTCCTCCAGACTATTTCAGTCAACTCAGGAAAGGTCTCATGGTAGTAACAAAACCAATGATGAGACTGGAAGGGTAATGGAGTGTCAGACAGCATGAAAGGTGGTGATACGTGTGCTGATAATGGTGTACACTCTGTTCACTTTAACTACGCGTATAATTGCCCTACCTCCATCCTCTGTGTTGGACTGTAACAAGAGACAGCTCACTAGGATGTAGTGCCAGTCATGAAGTACTATGGAAAAGTTGTTAAGCCGGAGTATTGAATTTTTCCGTCATTACGCGAAGGAAAATAGGCTTCGTATGGACAAAAATCTCAGTCATGTTAAAACTAATGAACTACATGTGGGATGAAGATGATTAAGATGGTGAGTGCTCTACTGAAACACCACACCGGCCATAACTGAACATCACAACTACTCTCTTCACCACGGCGACGTAATTCTGTATTTTACTCTTGCTAGTTACCTCCACAATATTTCACTTAACTTTGAGTGAATACCCACTAGTAGGAAAGGGATTAATGAAAGTTATATCTATCTATACCTCATTCGCTTTAGCTTGGCCGAGATTTTCGTCCTTTTGCAGCATATTCCATCGAGTCCTGCGGCTCTACATTTGTTCCACAGGACTCCTTAGTGACTAGCGCTACAGTCTAGTGTCACAGACCAGCATTCCAGCTGAAGAGATGGTAACTTTACGCCTAGTTAAAATGAACAGAGTATGGGCTATATTAGCCTCCTCCTGTCTGAAAAGTTTCTTCTGGTCTTAATAAAAACATAAATAAAACGGAGTGGAGTATCAGAATGCATGAATGGTACTGATAACCACTGATTTCCTTTCTATCTACAGGCGATTACATTCAGCTTGGGTGAGACATTTTATAGTTAGAGGGGTGAGATACAGCCTTCATTAAATTCCTTGATCGAGATGGCTTTCCTAAATTGAACAAAATCGCCTGGAGGTAGAAAAAAAAATAACGTACTGAAGGTCTTACCCGTCCACCTGTATTTCCCTTGTGCTCATGCTACTCACAGACGATTTTGTTCAAAGGAGGATAGGCTTTTCGATCTACAGGGATTAAGTACAGCCTTGAGTAACTCCTTCATAGTTAGATATCCTTCCTTATCATCATCATCATCATCAAACATCATTATTATCATCTATTATCAATCATCATCATCAGACATCATCAATCATCACCAGCAATCATCATCATCAATCATCATCACCATCAAACACCATCATCACCATCAATCATCATCCCGATCTCCATTTTTCCACACAAGGATAAAGTCGGGTAGGGTCAAAACAGGGAAGAAAATGATACAGTAAGAAGTAAAAATAATCAGCAACACGAGATACTAAACAGGCCACACCTTCCTACACTCACCATCCTTCCCAAGTTAAACTCTTCAGAAGGTAGCGTGAATAAACTGCAAAATGTCAACGGTAAGGAGCAATGACGTATAAATGGGTAAACTGCTCTCTTTATGGGCAATTTAATAATCATCTGCATTACCGAAAAACGAGAGGATAGTTGGATTCGATGCTGCCATAAACTTCCTCACTACGATGAAGTCTTTTCACGATAATCTTGTTACAGTTACACAATTACTAGTTTTGGACAGAATTTTCGAACTGGAGGAGTTAGATACAGCTTCATTAACCCCTTCCCTGCTTCACTAACACAGCTGTATAAAATAAAAATGTCTAGTGGTACCATCAATAAAAATTGTTATCGGACAAATTGGGATTAAACTCTTCGATGTTTTTTTTTTCTTTTTTCTATCTTGTTCTTGCTCCCTCTACACTTTTTTTTTTTTTTTAATGTTCAGAAACTCCTCTTCTAGTGACGGGTCTTTGGGCTATATCTAACCATTTCAGTTCTAAGTCTCTCATGTCTCTCATACCCCGAATAAAACTGAAGGTAACGACAACAGAACGAGAAATTTGTCAGGGTGGTGAGGCAGTTAATCTCTTCAACCCGGTAACGTACTTTGTCTTTCATACTTGCTTCCTCCAGACGATTTAATTCAACTTGCTTAGGGAAAGAAATCTGATTATAGAGGAGGTAATGGGGAGCTTCGAACACCGCCACCACACACACAAAAAAAATCGTCTGGAGGGAGAAAGAATTAAACAAAAACAAGCTCCTAGGGTCGAAAGGAATTTCAGGTATCAAGGCCAGCTGAATATTTTACGCTGCACAAAATGACGCAATTATGGGTCAACACTTAATAAAAGAGAGAGAGAGAGAGAGAGAGAGAGAGAGAGGTTATTTGCTTTACATTCTACTAACTCTTCAAGATATGGGCACCAAATAAGGTTATCTAGGTATTAAAACATTCATTTGCTGTTTCTCTTAAGGGTTAACGGCGATGGTAGAAGTATACTCCAAATCCAATAACTTCTTAAAATTTAGCTAAAGTGTATTGCTTACATGGAAGCTGCAACTAACGTTCACACACACACACACACACACACACACACACACACACACACACACACACAGTATTGATGTAGGATACACATTCACGGTCACGTACAGATCCCCGAGCACAAACATGCACACAAACGGCCTCCCCTCCCTTCTCTCTCAAACACACACACACACACACACACACACACACACACACACACACACACACGCCCACGCGAGACCTCGCCCACACTACATTATACACCAGGGCATATCACGCACACACAGTTATATACAGTCGTTTTCATCAATATTAACACGAACACTCATGAACCCTCACAGTCACGCACACAAACCAACACACAGCATCGAACGCGCGCTCGCACGCAAGCACGCACACACACACACACACACACACACACACACACACACACACACACACACACACACACACAAGCGCGCGCGCAAAATACACGTGGATGAATTTTTACAATAAATTATCGTAAACCAATACAGTACACACTTACACACACACCATCACTCATACACGTAAGGTACAATCTTAAACACGCACGCACTCTCTTCACAACCCTATCGTCAAACACTCATTCTTTCCTTCCTTCCTTCCTTCTCTCTCTCTCTCTCTCTCTCTCTCTTCATACTCACACAAATTTAATAACTCAACACACGGACACCAGCCACCAAAGTGATACTATTACAAGCCCCACAGGAATGCTGCCACCCGCCAAGAAAAATAAATAAAAAATCTCTGCGGTCCTCACACGCCACGTTTACCTGTCTCTCTTGGTAAATGTAGTAAAGTAATAGTTAATTTGTACAGCAGATGGTGGCGGTGGTAGTAATAGTAGTAGTAGTAGTAGGTGGTGGTAGGCATGGTAGTCGCATTATCATCTTTCTTAATAGTGTCATAAACCATCATAAATCAATAATTTCACATACTACTACTACTGCTACTATACTTAGTTTTTTTTTTTTTCTTTTTTTCGAGGCGAGGATGCACTTGACAGGTTAGTGATGACTGACTGACTACAACATGTCCGAATAACATCATTGTATTTCAAATAAAATACTAGGTAGTGTGAACTGAAATTTATTTACTAACTCAAACTTCTCTCTCATATATATGGTGGAATCGGCCAATCATCACCAACCTATCAAGTACATCTTCGCCTCGATAAAGAAAAATGAGTATAGTAGTAGTTGAACGCCCTTGTTGGTGTGGTACGAGCGAAGGCATTTAAATCCGAAATCCATGAAATGTCGCCTTACACCCCAAGCATACCTAGAGTATATTGATAGCTATCTACCTACCAAGTTTCATGTCTTTACGACAAACTGTCTGGCCTATGGCCCTCTTCTAAAGATTTTCGACACGCTGCACTTGGCGCGTGTCACGTGGCACGTGCACCGCCTGGGTGTGATGAAACTTGTCAAAAACAAATCTTAAAGAATTGGGCTATCATATGGTGCAAACCATGCAGTGATCGGCCCTATGGTTGCTGAGATATAAGCTTCTCAAAAGCGTTACGGTCGGGCCAGGCCGGGTGGGCTGCTCATATGTGAAAATGCCACTACTGTACGAGACTCGCGAGGGCTTCGCCCTCGCCCGTAGCTACTACTGTTATACTACTACTACCATAATTACGGTTTTTATCACTACGGTTCCCATTATAATTACGACCATTCTTTATCATCACCACCACTATTACTTCTGGCAACACCACCATTACCATCATTACACTAGTATAAACCACGTAAAATACGTCTCGTTCGCAGCACAAGGGAAATACCAAGCTTATGACTAGCAGTGGTAAAAAAAATAATAATAATAATAACGGTGGTGGTGGTGGTTCTTAATGTTTTCATGAACCCTCATTAACCACCACTTTCACACCACCACCACCACCACCACCACCACCACCACTAATGCTGTTGCTGCTGCTACTATACAACTACTACTTTTATTACTGCATTCCCTAGTCTATATAAATTAAATAGCCGCGTTGTTTGTTTCTCCTTTAATCACGCCCAAACCCAGGGCAAGAGACCCCCAGACCCATATACATTCGGAATCAAGGTGACCCTTGGATGGTTTTAGGGGGGTCAAAATTCAAATCTGGATCATTTCAGGTCACCGGTGGTGTGTTCGCCTTTTTGGCCCGGGCAACGTCGGGTACCCCTGCAGCCCAATTTATGGCATGGAGACTCACTTGGCCTCCACTTCGGACACAGGCTATGTGAAGTGGACCTACGAGGTCATTTGAGGTCACTGGTCGGAGGTCATTTGAGGTCACTGGTAACACACGATCTAACGACTGGACCCAGCAACCCAATTTTTGGCATGGAGACTCACATGACCTCCAGTTCGGACAGAGGCTATGTGAGGTTCACCTCCGAGGTCATCTAAGGTCACCGGTCAGAGGTCACTTGAGGTCACTGGTAATAATACGCAAGTGCGCACAAATACTGTGTCTTAGTCTGTGAAAGCTGAAACAGAAGGTTCCCGGACCTCTTACAATCCCTCTTCAAAAGCATAAGAGGTACATGGTCTTTCTGGAGTAGAAAGATAGACTGAATTAGAACAAATAGGTTTAGAGTGACTGTTTTTTTTTTTTTTTTGGGGGGGGGGCAACGCCGGGTACCCCTGCTAGTGTTCTTATAAACTTTTCGATATTCCACGGTATCACACTGGTAATACTGTTGCAGAACTGTCTTATATCAATAAGGATCTACTTCAACACCATACGGATTTCGTTCAATCTGGGTACGTGAAAACTCATGAAAAATAATGTCAAGATGAAATTTTTATATACCAATCTAAATTAAGAAATGGCTTCTATATGCCCAGAGTGCCTACATTTTAAAGTATAAATACGATATGGATTCATTTACTTAGTTACCATCAGATCCAGAATTTCATGGGTGCAAAACCGTGAGCCAAGACGAGGAGTAGCTATCACTGAACCAGCAAATGAGTAGGTAATGACAATATAGTTACGTTTTGTTCATACAGAGTAATTAGACATATACTCTAAATAATTAGTGTATGTAATTTTTTAACTGTCTTGTTATGTAATATTCTGCTTCTGACTGCGTGACAAAGATATTAAATAAGGATGACTGACTGATGGTTGACTAACTACTACTACAACACCTACCATTATTAGTAATTACCGTCCACCACCGAAGCTACCACCACCACCACCACCAGTCCTACTACTACTACTACTACTACATCGACTACTACCAACGCCACTCTGATTAAATTACAACACACCCAACTCACTCCATCACAAAACTCCCAATTACCACTCCCAGCACAAAGGAACATGCCAAGCAGATGACGTCACCACTGCGTCACACCAACATTCTCCCACGTCACAACAATCAATGACGTCACCAAGACCTCGCCCGGTTGCCAATGGGGAGGAAATTAACTCCTTTGACACGGTGACATTTTTTTCCCCCCCTTTGCTCGCTTCTGAGAGTTTTATTTGGCTAAGGAGTCTTCATAACCCCTTAAACCAGGTGAAGTCTTTGTTAGAGTATTCATGTTATCTCCTGACGATCTTATTCAGCTTTGGGTTAGACGTTTTGAACCGAAGGGGCGAAGTACTGACTAACCTCTTCACCATTAAAGGACTTTTGTAAGCTGCTCCACTACTACTACCACTACTTCTCCTCCTCTTGCTACTACTACTACTACTATCCAACCTGAATTTACATTTTGTTTTTAAATGGACAACTGTCACAATAATATGATTCATATTAATAACCGTTATAAATGCAACTGTATGAACTATGACCTCCAACCTTACCACAGTTTGTACCGGTATCAAGAAAATATATATATATATATTTCAGCTCCGTTTTACTTCTCTAAGAGCAACTTTTTTCTTTTCAGCTTTCCAGCCCTTCGCTGTTTTCTTTCTTCAAATATCCTTTATATATATATATATATATATATATATATATATATATATATATATATATATATATATATATATATATATATATATATACTGTACGTTTATGTGAAGCTACAGAACGTGGTCAATGTTTTTCGGCGTATCCGATAGAGCCAGGATTCCGGGGCTTGAATGATGAGTGAATGGATGCGTGGCCCATTGAACTGGGCAAATCTGGCCTGTCTGGACATTGCTACTCCTCACTCTGTCCTTGGGTGGGAAAGGAGGTCCGGATGATGATGATGTTTATATATATATATATATATATATATATATATATATATATATATATATATATATATACATACATATATAGTCACCGGCATATTCTAGTCAGTGCAGCTATTTTTCCGCACTAATAATTCCTAACTAAAAAATACATCATAGGCGTCCACACTGAAAGTGTGGAATGTGTTCGAGCGAGCGAGCGAGCAAGTCAGGCAGTGCTGTGTATTGTAGCATGTGGCTCATCATCTTCCTCCGATTTCCTGATCTGAAAAGCCTAAAAAGAACACATTAGATTATACCAAAAATATTCCCTCACACTTCCTAAAACTAGCTCTCTCAGGAATCGTCGGAAATTATTGCTGCGCTACTCACGCGACCTTGGACCGTTACTTCTTGCGCAGCCGGCTGTTACGCTGATCTGCCTTATAAAAAATAGTTTCTTCGATTTACGGAAAAACTATTAGGAGTTACGGGTTGTCTATGAAACGAAAATAATTGATTTTTATCCGATTTCCAAACTGGTGTCTTTCTTGTAACTTCAAAATTGGCTGAGATATCCAAAATAGTTCGCTACTGTACTACAGAGTTTTCCTCCCGACCCCTGCCCCCATTTCTTGCTGATGCGATAAATCCTTCGCACGGGTACGTATGTCGGGGGTCCAAACTGTGACTATATTTGGTGTTATTATGATAAACTATCCAAAGCAACTAAAGTGTCGATCTGAGTCGAAAAAATGCTGCTCAAATTCAATTATCACAAACAGACTGATCATTCCCAGCTATATCGTTTTAAATTAACCAGAGTGTACCATGTCTTGGACTACAATCTGAGAGAGAGAGAGAGAGAGAGAGAGAGAGAAAAGAATCTGTGAGATTCAAGAGTGTGTGTGTGTGTGTGTGTGTGTGTGTGTGTGTGTGTGTGTGTGTGTGTGTGTGTGTGTGTGTGTGTGTGTGTGTGTGTGTGTGTGTGTGTGTGTGTGTGTGTCAATGAAAATGAGAAAGAGAGAGAGAGAATTAAAGAGCGACAGGAGTTAAAAAGAGCAAGGTAGATAATGAGAAGCATGTGAGTAGGACACCTGCCGCATGATGTACAAACCTGTAATTAAGGTGATGATGGGGGCCAGTGTTGGTACAGCTGTGGTGGTAGCAATGTTGGTATACTGATGGTAGAAGTGTTGGTAGGTGGTGGCAATACTTATTAGTAAATGGTGGCAGAAATAGTGATAGGTGGTGACTGTGGTGAAAATGTTGGTA
Source organism: Coenobita brevimanus (assembly GCF_032717465.1). Lineage (NCBI taxonomy): Eukaryota > Metazoa > Arthropoda > Malacostraca > Decapoda > Coenobitidae > Coenobita > Coenobita brevimanus. The sequence continues at coordinate 63,190,039 of NC_136954.1, read as the reverse complement.
AGTGGTAGTTGTGGTGAAAATGATGGAAGGTGATGGCGATGGTACAAGAGTTGGTTGGTGATGGCAGGCAGGACGGTGGGCAGTGGTAGGAACACTGGCAGATGTTGGTACGACTTGTAGCTGGTACTGGTTGTGGCCGTTGTTGGTGCAAGCGTGGTGGTGAGGATGCTCGTAAGTGGTGGTGATAGTGAGGACGTTGTTGCGCACTGGGAATGGCAGAGTGTGATGGTTGTGGCCAGCCCTGACACAGATTTGCTGGTGGCATTGTTAGCAGATGGTGGTGACAGATGGAAAATATTATAGGTGGTGGTGGTGGTGGAGGTGGAGGTGGTGGTGGTGGTGGTGGTGGTGGTGGTGGTGGAGGTGGTGGTGGTGGTGGAAGTATTAAAGTTGGTTGGTTGTAGCAAAGTTAGCAGATTGGTGGTGGCTGGAAAAATGGTACTGCAGGTGGTGGTGGTGGTGGTGGTAGGAAAGTTGGATGGTAGTCGTGGCGGTGGCGGAAACGCTGGATGGTTGTGGTGATGGTACGAAGGTTGGATGGTACTGGCAATATTAGTAGTCCAATGATAGTTCGATAGGTCGTAGGTTCTGGCAGTGTTTGTAGACAGTGGTGGTTATTGAATAGGTGGTAGGTGGTTGTGACAGGAATGTCGCTAAGTGGTAGTGGTGAAAGGAATGTTGGTAGTGGTGGTGGTGAAAGGGTGTCGGTAAATGGTGGTGGTAGGAAATCCTGGTAGGTGTTGGCAATGTTAGCTGATTGTGGTGGTAGTTGGATACATGGTAAGTAGTAGTAGTGTTAACATTTTTCGTATGTGGTTCTTCTGGTAGGAATGTTCGTGCTAAAATGTTGTCTGGTGGTTCTGGTGGTAGGAATGTTGCTAAGTGGTGGTGGTGGTGGTAGGAATGCTGGTAGACTATGGTGGCAGATGGTGGGTAAAAGCAGGTAGCAACTGATCTGAAAGTTACTAAAATGGTGGTAGGTGAGACTGTGTGTGTGTGTGTGTGTGTGTGTGTGTGTGTGTGTGTGTGTGTGTGTGTGTGTGTGTGTGTGTGTGTGTGTGTGAGAGAGAGAGAGAGAGAGAGAGAGAATGTGGATGAGAAGCTGGGGGAATAAGGGTGCATACAGAGAAATGATGTGTGAAACAAAACTTTCCCCTCGCACACTCTTTCCTTTTCACATTTTTTATACTGAAGACAGAGAAACACCAAGAAAAAGGTGAGATAAGTGGAATGAATATTAGATGCAAGGGAGGATAGGAAGACTGACAACGAGGTGGAAAGATAGACTGATAGCGAGAGAGAGAGAGAGAGACAGAGAGAGAGAGAGAGAGAGAGAGAGAGTTAAAACATTCTAATAAGATAATGAGAACAAAGTGAACCTAACACCTGTTGCGTGATATACACACACCTGTAATTAAGGTGATGTGGAGGCCAGTGATGATAAAGGTGTGTGGTGGACATGTGGAAGGTAGTGGTAATGCTGGTAGGTAAGGATGTTGGTAAGTAGTAGTGGTGAGGTGGGGGTTGTAGGAATGTTTGTAGATGGCAGGAATAAGGCAGTAGCAACTTATCGATAAGTGATTGGAGTGGTATTAGGTGAAACTGGCAGTGAGAGAGAGAGAGAGAGAGAGAGAGAGAGAGAGAGAATGTCCGTACTGCACATAGTTGTAATTAAGGTGATGGTTGTGGCCGCTCTACTGAAGGAACAGATGTATTCGTGGCGATGCTGGCAGGTGATGGTGGTGGTGGTGGTGGTGGTAGGAATGCTGGTAGGTAGTGGGGGTTGTGGCGGGAATCTTGTATGTGGTGGTGGTGGTAGTGGGATGCATGTTGGTAGGTGGTGGTGGTGGTGGTGGTAGGAATGATGGTAGGTAGCGGTGGTGGTTGTAGGAATTTTGGTATGTGCTTGTGGTGGTAGTGGAACGAATGATGGCAGGTGGTGGTGGTTGGAATGATGGTAGGTAATGGTGGTGGTTGCTGGAATCTTGGTATATGGTGGTGGTGGTGGTGGTAGTGGGACGAATGTTGGTAGGTGGTGGTAGTAGGAATGATATTAAGTAGTGGTGGTGGTTGTCGGAATTTTGGTATGTGATGGTGGTGGTAGTGGGTTTGTAGGTGGCGGTGATGAAAGGAATGTTGATAGGTGGTGATGGTGGAAAGAATGTACATAGGTGGTGGTGGTGGTGGTCGTGTGAATATTGGTATGTGATGATGGTTGTGGAGGGACTCATGACGGTAGGTCGGGTGGTGGTAGAAATGTTGGTATGTGGTGGTGGTGGTGGTACTGAGAGGAATGTTGGTAGGTGGTAGTGGTGGTAGAAATGTTGGTAGGTGGCAGTGGTGGTAGTAATGGTGGTATGCAGCAGCAGTGGTAGTTATGCTGGTAGGTGGTGGTGGTGGTGGTGGTGGAGGTTGTAGGAATGCTGGTAGGCATTTTATTCTTTTTCAATATCCGACCAAGGGCACAGACTTCGCAACCTGTTCCCATGGTCCAGTAGTCGTCCTTCATATCATTCACCTCCACATGTCACCACTTCGGCGCCAACACCCACCGTCCATATTGAATACATGCTAGGACTGTCTCTTACAGGGCTGGTGTATTGGTATTTGCGGGGGTATTGTTACGACATGTCGGTGCTCCTTCTGGTAGTTAAGTCAGGACTGCTCTATGAAATTCTGATCCATGAAATGTTCACTGCCCCAGCCGGGATTCGAACCTGAGTCCATTTGAAGTGAGGCCACCTCTCTACCGATTCAGCCACCGCTTCCCCTCTAATACTGATCTGTGGCAGTTGTGATAGCAATGCTGGTATGTGGTAATGGTGGTAGGAATGTTGGGTAGGTGGTGGTGATGGTGGTAGGAATGTTGGTAGGTGGTGGTGATGGTGGTAGGAATGTTGGTAGGTGGTGGTGATAGTGGTAGGAATGTTGGCGTGTGGTGGCTGTGGTGGTGGTGGTATGCATGTTGATGGGAATGTCGATAGTGATAGAAATGCAAGTACTTAGTGGTGGTGGCAGAAATGCTGATAAGGTGACGGAAAATGTTGGAACTCAGTGGTAGTAAGGTTGGTGGCGGCTGGTGGTACCGCAACAGGAATGTCGGTAGTTGGTGGTGGTGAAGAGAATGTTGGTATATGATGGTGGTAGGAATGTTGGTAGTGGTGGGCGTGTTTATAGCTCGCGGTGGTGGGAATGCTGGTAGGCGCAGTGGTGGAAGTGGCAATGTCGGTAGGTGGTGGTGGCAGTGGGAATGTTGGTAGGCGGTGGTGGCTGTGGAAATGTTGGTAGGTGGTGGTGGCAGTCAAAATATTGGTATTTGGTAGTTGTATTAAGAATGTTGGCAGCTGATGGTGATCAAAAAGCTGGTGATGGTGGTGGCAGTGGGAATACTGGTGGTTGGTGGTGGTGGGAATGTTGGTTGGAAGTGGTGATGTTGGTAGATGTTAGTGGGAGGACGATATAGGAATACTGGAAGATGGTAGAAGTAAGAATGGTGGTAGGTGCAGGTGATGTTGGTAGATAGTGGTGAAACATGATAAGATTATGTTGAGTCGATGGAATGTTGATAGATGGTGAGAATGTTGGTGAATGGTAATAGTGGTTGATCATGAAAGGTGAATGGGATAGTGAGATAGTAACGGTGGTTGGTAATGAGGGTAGTAAGTGTGTGTGTGTGTGTGTGTGTGTGTGTGTGTGTGTGTGTGTGTGTGTGTGTGTGTGTGTGTGTGTGTGTGTGTGTGTGTGTTGGTAGTGGTTGTGGCAGTGGTGCAGGTAAAAATTACAGATGTTTGCAGCTGGTGAGAAATGTTGGTAGGTGATGTCAATGTTGGTAGACAGGCGTGGGAGAAAAGACTGGGATGTTGGTGGGTAGAAGTTGTAGTAGCAGCTAGTGAGAATGTTGATAGCTACGAATATTGGTTCATGGCTGTGAAAAGAAAGAAAAAGAAATTGTTCGTAATAATGCTGACAGGTGAAAGTTTGTAGATAATGGGTTTGTGGCCGATGAAAAAAAAAATAAATATATAAATAAATAAATGTTGGTAGGTGGTAGTGTTGTTAAAAATATTGGTGGATAGTGGTGGTAGTTGGAAGGATAGTGGTTGGTGATACCGAATAAGAAATGCGGTGGTGGTAACGTTGGTGGTGGAAATGTTGGTAGACGATGGTGGTGGAAATGTTGGTAGACGATGGTGGTAGGCGGCGATGGTTGTGGTAAAGCTGTGGTGGCTGCGGTTGCAATACATAATAAATCTTCCTTCATTCTGTCCTATTCCCCGCATTATTATTCTTTCCCTCTCTCGCTCCGTCTTCCTCTCCTTCTTGCTTCATCCATAATGCTCTTTTTCGTCTCGTTCCTCCCTGCTTTCGTTCCCTTGCTTCCTACTTCCTTTGTTTAGCTTGTCATGCTTTCTTTTCCTTTAATATAATTTCCTCTCTCTCTCTCTCTCTCTCTCTCTCTTTCTCTCTCTCTCTCTCTCTCTCTCTCTCTCCATAATACCTTTCCACTCATTCCCTATCCTCACACATTTCCTAATCACTCCCTCCCTCTTTATTTTGCATGTCTCTCTTTCCCTCCTCGCCTCCCCTACCTCCAACGGAACCACACTCTTTCTCCTTCCCACACACTCCCTACCTTTACATCACTCCGTATCCTTTCCATCCATCCTTACCTACCTCTCATTTTCTCATACTCTCTCCTAACACTCCCTTCCCTCTTTTTTTTTCCCTTCCACTCCCTCTCCTTTCCACCTCCACACCTTTGATTCATTTCCCTCTAAACTTCCTTTCTCTCTCACTCCATACCCACCATCCCTCCAGCACTTACAATCTACCCATTTCCTCTCCACTGTTCCATGTCCCCTTCTATTTCTTACACCTCCTTCTCTTGCTTTTCTTTCCTCCCACAGTATATTACCTTTAAATCTCTCTCTCTCTCTCTCTCTCTCTCTCTCTCTCTATCTCTGAATATATCCCTCCTTCTAGTTACCTGCTAGTCTATCTGCTCTCTAACTATCTACATGCATCTATCTAAATACACATACATGCATACACATATTCATACACATACAGGTATACACATTCTACTCCCTGCTTATATCCCTCCCTCCAGCTACCTGCCAGTCTGTCTGTCTGCTTTCCGCATTTTACTGTTTCCCCTTCCACCTATTCTCCCTCCACCTCTGCGTACCTGCCTGTCTGCTTGTCTGTCACCTACGTACACTCTCTTTTCCTCTCTCCCACTCCCTCGCTCTCTCTTCTACTTCTCCTCCCCCTCTATTCGCTACGTACCTTTCACTGCCTCTCCCCTTTCTTCTACTCCCCCACAATCTCCTCCCCATTTACCTCTCACTTCTTCCCCTCTCTTCTACTCCCCTCACTCTCTCCCCCTTTCTTATTCCTCATTTACCTCCAATTCCCTCCCCCTCTCCTACTACCTACTTCCCTCCTTTCTTCCTCCCTCTTCTACTCTCTCCTTCCCTCTCTGTCTGCCTAACCCCCTCTTGTACTCCCCTCCACTCACCCACCCTATTCTACTCTCTACTTGCCCCTCCTACTCCCCCACTTCCCCACTCTCGCCCTCCTCTGCTCCCACACACTCACCCTCCTCTACTCGCTCATGCTCGCCCTCCTCCACTCCCTACTCCCTCCTCCCACTCCCCTGCCTGCCTGCCTCCCACGCACTTGAGTTCTCCCACACAATCAATACTTACTGGCGCATTAAGTAGACTCCAGCCAGGTACCCTCCTTACTCCTCCGCTACTCTCCTTTACTATTATCATCACTTACTTTTATTTTACTCATTACTTTCTTCATATTCACTTCTTTACTCACTACTTTCCTTTCTCTCTTCATTCCTTCTGTCTTTTCTTTTGTCACTCCTTTACTCATTATTTTCCTTCTTTTCTTCATTCCTTCTATCTTGCCTTTTCTTTCGTCACTTATTTTTTACCCATTACTTCCACCACTGTCAATCTTTTACTCCTTACTCTTCTTCCCCTTTTCATCAGTCTTAATCTTTCCTCTTCACCTCTTTGCTTCACTCAGCACTTACTTCACACTCCTTTACTCACTACTTCCTTCATTTTCACTACCTTTACTTTCCTTCCTTCCTTCATTCCTTTTCACCTGTTTACCTCACCCACTATTTACATGGCTCTTGTTTCCCTTTCTTTACACGCCTTACTTCTGCACTCTCCTTTATTTCCTACTCTCTGCACTTTACTTTTCACTCCACAACTTACCACTTCCCATTCCTTTACTACTTAACTCTTAAACACTTGATTTCCCTTACTTCCTTATTTTTCCTCATTCATTTCTTGACCTAATTCAGTCCCTACTTTAAATTCTCATTTACATAATATATTCTTTGTTTCTTTCCTTCCTTCCTATATAATTTACTTCTCTGATTTTATTCTCCTTTACTTCAACTCCCCTTTCCTTCTATTACTCAGTATTTTTCTCCTTCCTTCTCTTTCTTCTTCATTCCTATTTATTTCTCTTACTTTTCCTTCCCTCCTTCTTGCCGGATTCACTCACTTCACTCCCCTTCCTTACTCTACCTCCTTCCTTTTCGTCTTTTCCCTTCATTTCTCACGTCCTTACTTTACGACGTACTCCAGTCTCCTTCCTTACTTTATTTCCCCTTTTTCTACTAAAGAACAGTAGTACAAAGAGACGAGACACTGGAAGGCCTTTGTAACGACACTTTAATCACTCCACAGACCCTCTCGGCCCTACAAGATACTTAAAAGTGTCACTAAATAAGAATCGTGCACCTCCACGACCCACGCCGCCATCACCTCCAACAACAAACACATCACTTCCTACAAAAGAACGAACCGTACTCCTGAACAACTACGCAAACAGAAATCACTTAATAACAACACGCACGGAGTCTGAAAACCACCCCTCGCAACATAAGCAGTCCTTTCCAGTCGATATGTAACCCCCTTCACTCTAGAACAGACACATTACATCATTAAAAAACTAAAATCTACAAACACAGGGCCGGATGGCATCAGCAACCTGTACCCCAAACATTTACGACCTCAAGGCATCCAGGCCCTCACAAACATCAGCAACTACTTATACGCACACTGTAGCATCCCCAGTATTTGGAAACACGGAACAATTATCACTATACTGAAACCAAATAAGGGCCCAACACACCATACAAGGACCCAACACACCCTTCTTCGTACAGACCCATAACACCTTTTGGGCATACCATCCAAGACTATTGAACACCTCCTTTTCGAGCAAGCCACACCCCATGTACTCATTGCTCCTTCACAACATGGATTTAGAGCACTAAACTCTACAAACACCTTACCGACTTATCTCTCACAACATGCATCGGACGGCACCAACTCCACGACACCCGCACAATGCAAGCTTCTCAACAACAGACATTATTAAAGCCTTAGATGTCATCCCCCGACGCAAACTAATCACCAAGATATACAATACAAATATGGAGAACACTAAACGCTTGCCTGCCAACTGTTTGTCTGGCAGACAAGCACATGTTACATTCCAAGGTAAGTCATCAAGAACACTAATTTCCCTAATGGAGTTCCACAATGCTTCGTTCTCTCACCCACATTCTTCAACCTATACATGCATGATATTCCCACACTCCAGTCACCCACAAACATTGCCTCATATGCAGATGACATCATGACAACCACACACTACATTGCAGACACAGCCTGCACACTGCAACATGACTACTTTAACACACTGCAGACTTGGGTCGAGGACAACATGCTGACGATCACCCCAGCCAAATCCATCACCACACTCTTCATAAGCTGTAAACATAAACACAGGTACTTTCCTCAAATCACACTTAACAATACACATGTACCACACATACACCCCATTAAGATCCTTGAAGTGGCATGACGCTGGATTCCTCTTCATGGACCATATAATATATGACATTAAGAGACGGTGCACCCCACACTCATTGCACTCAGGGCAATTACAGGACCAGACTCTAGGCAACAAAAAGAAACACTCTTCTTACTCTATAAACAATACATCAGATCAGAGATGTCTTATGCCTCCCTGGCATGGGCTCCCATCCTATCTAATACTCACTACAACACCTTGCAAATCATTCAGACCAACGCTTTATGCATCACCCTTAGTTGCACGAACACCATTCCTACAACTCACTTACACTCTGAAACTGAAAAACTCTCTGTCAGAAACTATCTTGATATGAGAGGCACACAATTCTATGCAGCGACCTGTTCCAGTACTTAACACCCCCGCCACTACATGACAGAAACACTCAACACACACAAGCACGTAAAACCATCACTACACAAACATTATCAAACCCTCTACAACAATATCCCAACTCCAGACATTCCACCAATATAGCAGATGCACCAACATACTAATTTAATGTGCAGGGCAATACAACACCCTGATCAAAACACTACATTTTAAACCCCCCTCCTGACATCCACCCAACGGAGGTGTCTTTGAACAGATATGATCCAGTCCACCTAGCTAGACCAAGAGCAGAACATCTAATTGACTATCAGCTAAAATTTGAGTTGGGTGGAATCACAGATGACACGTGTCAAGCCGGTAAAACAGGCCCACACAATATAACATACATAATGGAATACTGCAAAGCATACGCTACACTAAGACACAGACACATCAACGGTATAGGGAACCAATGGGGCACCTCCACAGGGGCTTTTGCTTACTTGTGGTAAACGGGTCTGCTCGATCAGACATACCGCAGTTAAGCAACAACAATCTACTTCAACTCCTTAATTTTCCTCATCCTCTTCCTTGACCATATCTCCTTCATATCACTTATTACTGCACCCTCCTCTCTCCTTCACTCCAAAGTTCCTCTCGTTTCACTTTTCCTTCTTACTCTCCCTTCATTCTTGCCCAATTCACCCCAGCTTCCTTTATATTCACTTCCTTCCTTCCTCTCCTTTACCTCCTCTCATTTCAGTGTATCTTATCCCCTTCGGTATGGTCATGTCTTTAGAATATTAATTTTTGCTATCTCCAGACTGTCTTATTCAGCTTAGGAGAAACATTTGGAGTCAGACAGGTTACATATAAAGCATCAGTTATCTCTTTACGACAAAATGTTTCCTATGGAGAGTAGTCTGAAGGCAGCTGGAACAAAAAATAAGACCACTGACACGAAAGAATGTCCTCCCATTCTTGACTTTCTATTAATCAATCTCCTCTCTCTCTCTCTCTCTCTCTCTCTCTCTCTCTCTCTCTCTCGTATACGACACTTTCTTTCCGATTCTTTTTTCGTTTTCTTTCCTGTTTCATATTTTTCCACTATCTATCATGTTTCCTTCCTACTTTCTTCAATTTTTCGTTTCCTTCCCTCACTGTTTCCCCTCCCCCCTTCTCTCTCAACCCGTTCTCTACGTCACTGTCTTTTCCCCCTGTTTTAACCCATTCAGCCTGACGACGTTATTTATTATGCTACATTTGCTATCTCGTCTGTTGTTCCTAAAATTTTTCGATCTGGAGAGGTTAGGTACACCTCTCGGTATTCCATTTACCAGCAGAGACATTACCCATCCTGAATATAGTAAGCAATAATGAACTGCAAACAGTATCAGCGTGCGGAAGTGGTTAACCCTCTAATGGTAGGGACAACTCTTAGTCTAGACGATTTTATTCAGCTGAGAGTGAGTATCAGGAGCCCGAGTGGTACTTATTGGAATCCCTGACCTCCTCATGGTCTCCTCTTACGCTTATCTTATTTAAGCTAACAGCAGATTATTTTTTTCCAGCTGTGTGAGTCACGGAGAAGCTTGAGTGTTAATATTGTCACCATTAATACTCTCCCATCAGGACTTCAGTATTTATTCTTGCTAACACTAGACGAATTTATTCTGTTAAAAATGAGCCACGAGTCTGAGTACAATTATATTTTATCCTGACATGATTCATATTTACTTCTTGTTGCTGTCAGACAATGTTATTAAGCTTTAAAAAATCATTGCTAGAAATGGGATTAATAAGGCCTGTATCTAACTCCTCCAGTCCCAAAAGTCTATCCTAATTTAAACGCAGTGTGTCCCGCGATTCTTGCTGAACTGCACGAGGTTATTATGCGGCTAATTTTAAGTTCTGAAAAAGCTTTATCAACATGGGTCCAATTCTCAACTGTTCCTGAGCTCAAATTACTGATGAGGACGAAAATGGTCTCCCTCAAATTTAACTCATACAATAAACACTAATTCCGTAACGGCTGAGTACTAGACACAAGTTGATTTAGCGTTTTTTCTTTCCGTTTATACGCCACATCAACCGTAGAATAACTCTCAAAAGTTTATTTTAAAAAGAAAATCGCGGGACACCCTGTTTACGTGCCTGATAATGGCAAGAATAAAACACAAATCAAGGCCTCAAGCTTGTGGTAAAATATATGAGTCAATAATAATCACTTTCCCGCCCTCTCACACGCGCTTTCCTTACCTCCCATCTTTCCCTATCTCTTTCCATCATTCCCTCTCACCTTTCCCTCCCTCTCTCCCTTCCACTCCTCTCTCTCATTTTACCTTACACCTTTCTCCCTCCCTGTGTTCTTCATTCTCATTTTTTTCCCTCTCTTTCAGACTAGCTCCTTCACTCTCCCTTACCTCCTCTTTTTTCTCATTTTCTGCCTTCTTAAATACTGTATCACCTTTTTTTTTCTTTTCCTTTCCGGTCCTACGTTCTCCAGCTTATTCCTTCTTTATTTCCTATTTCTGTTTCCTTCTTCATTTTTCCTTCTCATTCCATCGTTCCCTCCCACGTTTCCCACCATCCCTCCCTCCCCTATCATCCATCTTATTAAATATCGTCCGTCCTTCCTTCTTTCCTTGTTCCTTTTCTCACATCTGTTTTTTTTTATCACTTTATTTCACTACCTTCATTTTTCAGACTGACTAATTTTCTCCACTTTCACTTATCTCTACTTTTTTCCTTTCCTTTCCTCTGTTCTCCCATTAATTCCTTCTTTCTCTCCTACTTTAATATGCATCCTTCTTTTTTATACATGTCTTCCTTACCCTCCATCCTTTATTTTCTCTCTTCACTCTTACCTTTCCCTCCTTGACACTCTCTCTCTCTCTCTCTCTCTCTCTCTCTCTCTCTCTCTCTCTCTCTCTCTCTCTCTCTCTCGTCTTACTTCGTTAAACTCCTTCCTTCCTTTCCTCTCTCATCTGTTTCACTCTTACTTCTGCTGCTTGCTATCGTTTCATCTGCTTTCTCATTTATTCCTTCTTTCCTTCCTACTCCTTACACAGTTCTTTCCTTACCCTCAGGCATTCTTTTATCTCCTTCCTTGTTCCCTCTCACCTTTCCTTTCGTCCCTTTCCTCCCTCCTTCCTTCCTTCCATCCCCCCCTCTCTCTCACACTCGTTTCCATCTCCCTATATATCTTTCTTATTACTTTATTCTCCATCTATTTTCTTCACTTTCACTGATCTCTTTTTCTCCCTTTCCTATCGCCTGTTCTCCCATATTTCTCTCCAGCTTTAACAAATTACTTCCTTCCTGTTTCCGTATGTCCTATTTCTCAGTCTCTTCAACCTTAAGTCCCTCTCACTTTTTTTTTTCCTCTCCCTCCCGCTCTCTCTTATCTACCACCTTACTTTATGTCTTCCTTCCTTCCTCTACTGTATATTCCCATCTTTACGTTCCTTATTACTTTTGGTTTTTATTTCTCCTTCACTTTATTGATTCTTCCCTTTCTCCTCCTTTTCTTTCTTCCTCCTACCAAAAATTTTCTTTCTCAACTTCTACACATTCCTTCTCTCCTTCATTAGCCATTCTACTCTCCGTCCCCCACGGATCCCCCTCCTCTCCTCTCTTTGAAACACACTATTCATTTGCCCCCCCCCCTCCACTCCCTTCCTCTCCACTTCTTTCCCACCCCCTTCCCTCCTCCCTCTCTCCCTGGACCAACACCCTCATTCCTCCTGCCTCGTCATTACACTTGCCTCTTCCCCCCTACTCCCCCCACCCATCCCTCCCTCGAGGTCCAATCCTTTTCAAACCTTTCCTCCCTCCCCACCTTCTTTCCTTCATCCATTATCCAAATCTTCTCTCTCTCTCTCTCTCTCTCTCTCTCTCTCTCTCTCTCTCCATAGTTCCAGACCCCCCCCCCCTTCCCCATCACTCTCCTTATAGAAACTTCTTTTCCTTACCCTTGTCTTCTTCCTCTCCCCTCTTCTCTCCCCCATCACACTTTCTCTCACTCTCTCCTCTTGCTCTTCTTCCCTCAGCTTCCTCCATAATTTCCCTTTTCCTACTTCCCTCTCTGACCTCTTACCCCTTCCTACCTCCCAGTTCTTTCCCTCTTCTCTCTCCCTTCTTGCACATCCCCTTTCTCTTCCCTAACCACCTTTTACCCCTCCAATCTCCTTTCTTTCCCCCCTTTTTCTCACCTCTCTCCTTCTCTTTCTCTCTCCTTTCTTGCACATTCTCCTTCGTTTCCCCTCTCTCTCCCACTTCCCTCACCTATCTCCCCTCTCCTCACCGCCACCCCCACAGTGGTGCTATATTTAGAACAGCCCAAACACCACCCACTCATCTTTAAAGTCCGCATACACATCACACTCATCCATATTACTCTCTCTCTCTCGCTCGCTCTTTCATGACACTTCTGCATATTACCCACACTCAATATTCAGCCTTTTTACTTCCCCCCCTCCCGTCTCTCTCTCATGTCACTTCTTTCTCCATTTTAACCTGCACCGTGCAAAGAATGAGCCAAAGGCTTCGAGCCAGCAGAGCTGTTCTTCCCAGAAAAATGAAACTGAACGAGAGCCAAAGTCATGATTTTTTAAAATTTCGTGATGCCTGGACACACTGCGTTTAATTAAAAGGCTGGACGTCATTGACTGGACGTTACAGGCAGAGGGGCTTACAGATGCAGGAAGGTAGTACCAGAACTGACAAGCTCCTTAAATGAGGGACTGAGAGCGTTGGTTAACAATAGCATTAAAAAGTTAGGTAGCAAAGAGGTAAGTGGGTAGCAAGACATGTGTTATGCGAATGTGGTAATCGGAGACATACAAGCAGACAGTTCAGTTGAGGGAGAGGGTGATGCAGCACTGTAACAAAGACAGAAAGGTTGAAAGTCAGTAAGGACAACTTGATGTGACCAGAATCCTTTGCCACACTGTTTAGGGGCGTTGTATGCGGTAAGTCCCCCACCTCCCACCCCTCATCCATGACAGCATTACTCCACACAGGGTCGAATAAAGCACCCAGGCAATTTGCAGCAACTGCACAGCGGTGAAGAAAGTACGGGATCAGTTCAGCACACCCAGTTTCTGGAAAGCGAATTCTACAAAGGTATTACGGTAACATGATTTTTCCACCATAAATTATAAAAGATCACAAGAACACAGAGAATGAAGGACCTACTCCATTCATCTCTCTCTCTCTCCCCCCCCCCCCACTTCGCACTCACGTATTATTTACCTTCCCCCCTCCCCTCTCTCTCATGACATTTCTCTCTCGAGTTTACACGCACTCCTTATTAATCTTCCTTCTCATGATACTCCGCTGTTTTACACCCACTCACTATTTACATTTCTTGCTCATCTCTCTCTCTCTCTCTCTCTCTCTCTCTCATTTATATACAGTATATGTATGCACGTATGCATGAATATATAGATAGATAGATAGATAGAAAGATAGATATTATACACCCACTCACTATTTACATTTCTTGCCCATCTCTCTCTCTCTCTCTCTCTCTACACAATCACACACACACACCCACACTCGTTTTCCTTCTTCATTCCCATCTGTCTACTTTAGCTCTGACACACAGAACAGATACCACAGTTCACCCCTTCAATCACAACGCGTATTTTGTATTATACTCTTGCAATCCCCTTACAATTTTGTTCAAGTGGGAGAGACTTTTGAAAATGTGGGGGTTTGTTAGATATGGCCATTATTAATAGCTTCAGGACGTGAATTCTTTATGAAACTGCATAAAGACGTCTGGATGTAGCAAGAATGTAATTAAAAAAAAAGACTTCCTTGGACTGAAGGGGTTAAAGCTACCTGATAGCAGCCTCGAATGGATCAGTTGGTCTGTTACTGTTTGTTTGCTTTTGTACTCCCAGCTTCCCTCATTCTCTCTCCATTATCCTTCTTCCTTCCCTCCTGTCTTACCTACCTAGGTCTTTCCTCACCTCTCCCTGCATTCTTACAGATCCCTCTCCCTTAATTTACCTCCCTTCTTCCTTTCCTCAGGACCTTCCATTTACCCTTCTTATTGGTGGTAGGTGGTGGGAACCATCGTCCACTCATCTGACGTTAGGTTGCGATTTTTTCCTTCACCTATACCGTTATTTTCCAGTGTCTGTCCTCCTCTCTTCCAAAATCTCCCATCCTTCCTGTCACTTTTTATTCTCTTCTTCCAACTTCAGGTGATTCTACACTGAGGGTTTCCTGTAGCCCAAGGAACAGTTTACAACGCTGGGTGGTAACCATATACCCAAACAACGGAATGATGTGGAGCCTACCATTGTGCACTTGTCAACAGGGTGGAGACGTAAATGCGGGGTCTATCCGAGAACCAAACCTCCACACTCTTCCCCGCGCCTCGCTGTGGCGAGGAGCTAGCTGCGAAGAAACATCGATTCACTGCACAGAACGGCCCTGCAGGGGCGATTGCTTGTCTGCGGTCGATGGATCTGCTCGGCCACAGACCGGGGTTACTCAGCAATAACAATCTTTCTTTCCTTCCTCCACCTATTCTCTTCTCTCTCTCTCTCTCTCTCTCTCATCTTCTACTTAACCTTCCTTTTTTTTTCTCCATCTCCTTTCTCATTTTTCTTTCTTCTTCCCCTCCTCTCCTTCAGACCTGCGTTCCCTCCTTCCACCAGTTAATTACCTTCCCATCTTCTACACTGCTAATCTTCTCTGCTTCCCTCTCTCTCTCTCTCTTTCTTTCCTTCGTTTTCTTCATACTTCCATCCACCTCCAGTTCTCTCCCTTACCCTTAACTACCCTTTCCTTCATTCCTTCCTTCTCTCCCTCCTGCCCTCTATCCAATTATATTTCTTCCTTTCCCTTCTCTCTCACGTACCCCCTTTCCCTCGTCCATTTCTCCGTCCTTACTGATGACCTCTCTCTCTCTCTTTGTTTCTCTACTCCCTCTTCCCTTGGGTTTTCCTTCCCTCAAACTCTCTTTCCCTCCTTCACCATCTGACTTTCTCTACCTTCACATCTCCTTCCTTCCTCCTCTATTTTACTCCTCTTTTCCTTTGGTTCTCCTTCCCTTCAAATTTTACTTCTTCCATCTGATCTTACTACTTTCCTTGGGTCTTGCTTTCCACCAACTCTCCTTCCTTCCTTCTCCATCTCTCCTTCCCTCCATCTATCCCTTAAATCCCTCCTCCATCAGTTATTCTCCCTCCCACCTTCTTCCCATTTCTTCTACCTTCTCTCCTTTCTGTGCTCTCGTCACCTCCCTCTCTCTCTTCCTCAGTTATTCTCCCTCCCACCTTCCTTCCATTACTTCCTTCTCTCCTTCCCACTCCCTCATTACCTCCCTCTCTCCCTCAATTATTCTCCATCCCATGCTCCTTTCATTTCTTCCTTCACTCCTTCCCACTCCCTCATTACCTCCCTCCCTCCCTCCCTCAGTTATTCTCCCTCCTACTTTCTTTCCACTTCTTCTTCCTTCCCTCCTTCCCACTCCCTCATTACCTCCCTCACTCTCTCAGTTCTTCTCCATCCCACCTTCCTTCCACTTCTTCCTTCTCTCCTTCCCACTCCCTCATTACCTCCCTCACTCTCTCAGTTCTTCTCCATCCCACTTTCCCTCCACTTCTTCCTTCTTTCCCTCCCACTCCCTCATTACCTCCCTCCCTCCCTGCCTCCATCCTCTGCCAGCTTCTTCGCGGAATTCCATTAAAGCAAAATCCCATTAGAGTGTCTGAATGTATGACGGGATGAGGCGGGATGGGATAGACCACAGGCATGGATTGACGGACAGACGGAGGGAAATGAGCCCAAGGATAGATTGGACATGACGAGAGAGATGGGAGTGAGTGAGAGACTGATGATAAGAGGTAGGGAAGAAAAGATGGAAGGACAGATGGAGATGAGGACAAAGAAATGAGTGACAAGGAATGATGACGAGAGGAATAGGAGAATGGATGGTAGGACCGATGAAGACAAGTGGAAATGAGGGACTGGAGGACTGATGATGGAAGAGGAGGATGGATGGTAGAATAGATGGAGATAGATGGAGATGAAGACGGGTGGAAATGAGTAACTGAAGAACTGAAGATGACAATAAGAGGCGGATGGATGGTAGGACAAATGGTGATGAAGATAAAGATGGAAATGAGTGGCTGAAAGACTGAATGAGAGAGGAAGGGGAGAGTGGATGACGAATAAATGGAGATGGGGTACGATATGGAAGCGAGTGTTTGGGACTGAAGATGAGAGGAGGAGGAGGATAGATAGAAGAACAGATGGAGATGACGACAGGTGGAAATGAGTGACAAGAGAGACTGAAGACGAGAGGAAAGAGAGAATGGATGGAAGGACAGATGGAGACAAAGACAGAGATGGAAATGCGTGACTGAAGGCATGATGATGAGAGGAAGGGGAGAATGGATGGAAGGATAGACGAACATGAGAAGAGAGATGAAAATGAGTGCATGAGAGAGTGGAGACGAGAGAGGAAGGGTAGGATAGATGGACATGTGGGGAAGGAGGACTGAAGATGAGTGGAAGGGGACAGATAGATAGATAGGTAGACAGACAGACAGATAAACGGAACAAAATCAGGATACTAAGGAAGTCTCGTGAATGGGAGTGATCAGCGGAACAGACTGAAGGACAGATGGAAAGATGAGTGGAAGGGGAGACGGACATAAATACGACAGGTAAACGGTGACAAGAACGGTTAGTTGGTTGGACAGGGAGATAGGGACTGAAATGGGTGGACAGAGTTGAAGATGAGTGAAAGGGAAGGATTGGACAGATGGACACAAGCGAATGGTGATCAGCAGGACACACAAATGGAAGTGAATGGAGGGAAATATGGATGTGAACAGGACAGAGGAGTAAAAAATGAGTGGATGGAGGTAGATGATGAGAGAAAGATGAGTGGATGGACGCAGATGGTGAGTGAAAGGAGATGGATGACTGAATGGATGGACCTATTAAACCAAAATCCTATTAGTATGAGTGTGTGACGGAGCTGCGGATAGACAAACTCACTGAGGGATGGGTGGAAATGAGTGGAGGGATAGATGAATAAGATCACACTGATGGATGGATGGATGGATGGATGGGTGGGTGGGTAAGTGGGTTAGTGCAGGATGTATGTATGTCTGTGTGGATATATTAAAGGATAGACGAATGGATGAATGGATGGATCGATGGATAAGTTACTAAAGGATGTATTTACCGTATACATGTATGCATATGTGAGTTATTTAAAGGATGGATGGACAGATAAGTGGATGACGTGAAGAGTGGATGGATGGAAAGATGGAAATAAAGACAGCTAGACAAATGGCTAGATGGATGGATGGGTAAGTGAAGAGTGGATGGATGGAAGGACGGAATAAAGATAACTAGAAAATTGGTTACATGGATGGCTGGAAGGGTTTCGTAATGAGCGTCTCTCGGAAATCCCCCGCGACCTGGAATCCGGTGCTCTTCAAGGAACGAGCATCGAGAGGGAAAATCTGGCAACGCTCACTAACCTAACCTAATTTAACCGACCTTAACCTAACCTAACTTAACCTAACCCAATCCATCCTAAATTAAACAAAACACCTCACCTAACGTAATCGACCAGAACTTCGAACCTAACCTAACCACTTAACCAAACCTAACCTAATTTAACTTTACCCGTGGCCGCGTGAATGCCGGGAAATTGCTGATCTGTACACCAGGGCGGAACTCACGCCGCCTGGATGTAAGGGGGAACGACCGTCGCATGGATCCAACGTTGCCTGCACACTCATAGGATCCGCAACAATGGACCATATTCTAAGTCGCATAGGAGGATTCGCTGCACCTCTTCCTGAGCGACTTATCTCGAATATTACGCCTTAAGTCTCTGTGCTACTTACACCGTTTTTATAGACATACTGTACTTTCCATCAATCATAAAAGGGGATACTGTGGTGTATGGCGTAAAATAAGTCGCTGAGTAAAGGGTGCTCCGAAGACAACAATGTCAGGCAGCTGGATGGAAGTCAGAGAATAAATGGACAGATGGATGGCAGTAAGAAAGGTGGTATAAAGGATAGACTGATGGATGAAAGGATAGATACAAGGAACAAAGAGTGAGTAGATGGTTTAGCTAAGAGATAGAAGGATAGATATTAGTTCGTGTGTGTGTGTGTGTGTGTGTGTGTGTGTGTGTGTGTGTGTGTGTGTGTGTGAGAGAGAGAGATCTGGTGGGCCACAGAAGGAGGCAGTAGGCGAAAGAAAACACGAGAAACAGAAGCAAACACCACAAAAATCAATAGCCCCCAAATAAGAAGAGTCTGGCCCTGTTCCCACCTTGACCTTGCGGCTTTAAAGAAAATGGGATACACGACTTTATAAGAGAATGGGATGCTGGTTCATTTATAGCTGATGACTTCAAGGGGTGAGGAGGAGGAGAGGGAAGAGCGAGGAGGAGGAGGAAGGAGGGGGAAGAGAAATTGGAGAGAGAGAGAGAGAGAGAGAGAGAGAGAGAGAGAGAGAGAGAGAGAGAGAGAGAGAGAGAGAACGTATTGTACCAACGACGGGAAAAAATGTAAGAGATAAGAACGAGAGTAATATGAAAAACAGAGAAAGGTGTGAAAAAAAAAAAAAAAACGAAAGGGCGAAATTAATGATGAATGAAGAGAAAAAAAAATGAAAGAGACGGAAACTGTGTGAGGAAGAAGTGAAAGGTGTGAAAAAGGAAATAAGTGGAAATACGAATGCAATGAAAATGAGAGAGTCTGGCGTGAAAGAAGTAAAATGAGAGAATGTGAGAAAGAACATGAAAGGAAGTAAATTAGTGAATAAAATGAAAGTGAAAGAGCGTGAATGAAGAGAAGAAACAGACAGGAGTGGAGAAAATGACTGAACAAATGAAGTAAAAGAAAGTTAATGAAATCAGGGTGGACGAAGAGACTCTGGAGGGAGGGAGTTAGTGTGAATGAAAGAGCAAAGGGAGGAAGGAGGGAGGGAAGAAGGAAGGAAGGAGGGAGGAATGGAAAATGGAAGGAAGGAAGGAAGAAGGGAGGAAAGGAAGGCGTGGAATGAGAAGGGAGGAAAGGAAGGAGTGACAGGAGAGGGGAGGAGAGGAGGGAGTGAAAGGAGGAGGGAGGAGAAGAAAGATAAGCTGGGAGTTGGGAGAGAGGGAGGGCGGCCGGGAGTGAGGGTTGGAAGGAATCAAGAACGGAAAGGAAGAACCACAGGAGAGAAGGAGTAAAGGAGGGAGTGAGGAAGGGAAGGCGTTAATGAAGGAGATGAAAGGATGAAGAGAACGGGAGGGAGGTGTGAGGGGAAAGAAGGGAGTTAAAGGAAGGAGAGGGAGGGAGGCAAGGAGGAAAGAAAGATAGAGGATTGGAGGGGGGGGGAGGAGGAGGAGGCAACATGAATGGCACAGTGTTGCCAAACTGACAACGATGGTGCCACGTTTCTTGTAAAAATAAGGGATGCGAGGAGAAAACACGAGTATTGATGGATTTAATACAGAGATGAATGACAGGTATTATTACCGATGGACTGACAAACATACAGGGGAAAAATAAAAAGGCAAAAGGAAAACAAAAGCATACATAAAATCAATAGATATGAAAGCTAGATTAAGATTCACTGGCAGACAGAAAACCGGGGGAAGAAGTTTATAGATGAAAGTAACAAAGCAGAAAATATATGGAGTAAATGACACAAAAATGAAAGATGTAGGAAGAAAACACATGTATAGACGAAATGAATACAGGAGAGAATCTGGAGATATGAAGTTAGACAAAGACAGATACAGATAGAAAAAGCGCGGGAAGCAGGAAGAAAACATATGCACCGATGACTGAAATTTGGGGATAAAAGGATGGACAGATAAATGAACAGACTGAGACACAGGAAGCATCAGACACATATATACATAACATGTAAACAAATAAAAGGACAGAAACATAAACTGATATTGAAAAGGAGGGGGGCCGCAAGAACACACAGGAGGAGGAATAATACGGTATACAAAAATGGGTGGTTAAAAGGAGAGACAGACTGACAGGTAACACGGATCATTAGACACAAGAATGAAAGGTGAGAAAACAGGGGGTCAAGTAAAGGTATCTCCAAGCGAAAGGCCATCCCCTCACTGACTAGTCAAGCCTTAGAGATTCTCAGCTAGTATTCTATTCCAGCTAACACCAGAGAGCTGCACTCTGCTAAAGTTAACGTAATGGATAAATAAAGAAACACGTTGTTGTTGCGCAACTCCGATCTGTCTTGTCGAGCAGACCCATCAACATTAGGCAAGCAACTATTCCTACAGGGCCGTCCCGTGCAGTGAAGAGATGTTCCCTTGAGGCTTTGACAAGAGTACGAGAGTGAAGGTTTGGTTTCCGGATGGACGCCGCATATGCAACTCCACCAGGTTAACAGGGGCACACTGGTAGGCTGTACTGTCACTTAGTTATATAATTACCACCCAGCGTTGTAAATGATCTTCTGGGTTGATAGAAGCCATTAGACTTGTCAATCAGTGCAAAGCTACCTGAAGTGGAAAGAGAAACAACAAAGTGACAGAAAATAAGGAAGAAATAGGATGAGAGGATGTTATACACAAAGCAAAAATCTTATAAAGGTGAAGGAAGAGGTAGACAGCATTACATTAAGTGAATGGGTGATGGTGGCCACCACACCAGAAATAACCTAGCAAAGAATACACACACACACACACACACACACACACACACACACACACACACACACACACACACACAAATACGATCATAAACACAATTACTGTAATGTATTCCACTATATATATCCACCACTAGTGTATATAAAGCGAGATATCCCATAAAATAGCCAGATATCTGACCGCTGTGATAAAAGATGCAAGAGATAGGCCGAGCGTTCTGACACCCGGATATAGAAGGCCTTTAACCACCTCATGGTCGGAATAACTCTAGTATTTTGCTAAAGATAAAGCCACGAGGTTATATTTAGCTGAGTGAGGATAGGGGCTTGATAATTAACGTACGGTACCTTATGTCTATAGTTCATTCACCTTTAATTGGCACCACATTTTAGTTAGTGTTAATCTCTTGTTACGATTAAGAATTAATTTTACGCCTAGTAAGAATGAACAGAGTGTAGTAAGAAAGAAGTGCTACAAGACCTCCTTCGTACGCCACCATAAGCACAATTCCCTGATATTTATCCCATTATAAAAATCCGCCACCAATATACACAGACAGATACATTTATAAAACAGCCATACCTCTAACCTCAGTCATAAGGGAAGTAAGAGATAGGAACAGCCTTTAAAAACACCCGGAAATAGAAGTCTTTTAGCACTTTCATGGTCCAGACAACTCTAGTAATCTATTCCAGGTACACCAGACAATTTTACTTCGCTGAGTGACCTACAAAGCCTGAGAGTTAATATGTCATCACGGATCCTTTCATGGTGGAAACAACTCTAGCATTCAGTTTAAGCTGGCGCCAGGCGATCTTATTCAGCTTAGTGAGTCATGGCGGCCTGGATTAGTATGGACACAGTTTGCATGAATCATATAAAGGTCTATCTATAGTACGTACTAAATGCAAGGTTGTGCTAGTAAAGAAGAAGTGCAGGAAACCCCCATCAGAAAATAAGAATACAACCCCTAGACATAATTTATATATCACCAACATAAAAATCCGTCAATGTATATAGAGAGATTTAAACCAGAAACTATATAAAGAGCGAGATATTCAACTCCAGGGGCAACAGATGCAAAAGATAGTAGAAACGCTTAAAACGACCCGGAAACAGGAAGCTTTTCAATTTAATACGAACGGAACACCTCTGCTACCCACCCGGTGTTCTGATCTAGCTAACGCCAGGCTATTTTATTTTAATATTTATTTTATCAACCTTTATTCAATCAAGAGTGAATCAATGGAGGTTCGGAATATTAAAACAACCACAGCTAACCTATCAATGGTCGGAGCAGCTCTAGTCTTTTATTTCAGCTAACACCGGGCGATTTTATTCAGCTAAGACTAAGTAAGACACCTGAGATAATATGAAAAAAATATATATATACAGACAGCCGAGAATCAGTAAGGCTCTTAAGATAATGTGAATATATTTTTAATGTAAAATACAAGATACCCTTCTTTGCCCAGACTATAAATATAACTTACAATACAAGCAGCAAATAAATTCACATAGGACATCAAACAAAATATAAGACACTAAATAGATATCCTCAGAAATATATAAATAGGAATACATTAGAATCCTTTTGCGACCGAGTAAAAGATATTTGATGAGGGTACAAAAATTATAGAGGATTTCGTGCTATAGAAAGCTTTTAGGCTCGTTGCTGCTCTGTGAATGGCGGTAAATTCCCCTCTCCCCATCTCTCTCTCTCGCTCCCTCCCCCTCCTTCTCTCTCTCTCTCTCTCTCGCTCCCTCCCCCTCCTTCTCTCTCTCTCTCTCTCTCTCGCTCCCTCCCCCTCCTTCTCTCTCTCTCTCTCTCTCGCTCCCTCCCCCTCCTTCTCTCTCTCCCTCGCTCCTTCCCCCTCCTTCTCTCTCTCTCTCTCTCTCTCTCTCTCCACACACACACACACACACACACACACACACACACACACACACACACACACACGTATTCCTTCTCTCCAGACACACACAATCTCTCCCTCTCTCTCAGATTGGTCGCATTACTCGAATGTCACATCCACATACTAAAATGGCGGAGGTGGACCAGCTCTGAGAGAGAGAGAGAGAGACAGACAGACAGACAGACAGACAGACAGACAGACAGACAGACTGACAAAGAGAGAGAGAGAGAGTGTTCTTGGACATACCTGAGTAGAGAACATCACGAAATTTCGCCTACAATCCACAAATGGACATGAACAGGTCACGTCTGTCGTAAAACAGATAAGAGATGAACGAACAGGGGAAATGAGTAGCAACCCAGAGATGGAGTGAGAGGACGAGGGAAACAGGGAACAAGTTGGTGATACAATTCATAGTTATACTGGGACTGGACGGAAGAAGCAAATATCCAATAGGTCAGAGTGGAGCATGGGAGAGCCCTTCGCCTCGCAGTGGAAACAGCGGACTAATGGTAACGATGAAGATGATGATGAGGAGGAGGAATACAAAGGAAAACAAACAGCTGTTTGTTACAGAGCAGACTATGACAAGCAGAATTCTGCATGCTGAAGGATAAGGATAGTAGGAAAGCATATAGGCTCCCCCCGCCTCCAAACCCTCCATTTAAAATTGGCAGGAAAAAGTGAAAAGGTCCACCATGCAGCATGGAAAAACAGACGGGGAAATTTCATAGGAATGACTGAAAAGCTACATTCTATAATACTTTATCTATAAGCTACAAGTTTGAATAATCTGAAAGTAATAAAATAAAATGAAGGAGGAGGAGGAGGAGGAGGAGGAGCAGGAGGAGGATAATGATTTTTTTTTTTTTTATGTGACCGACTTTGGGCATAGGCTTCACAGCCTGATTTCAAGGCCCAGTAGTCCTCCTACGTAACGCACACCTCTACATGTCACCACTTCGGCACGAACACCCATCGTCCATACTGAATACATGCTAGGGCTGTCTCATATAGGACTGATGTATTGGTATTAGCGGGGGTATTTTTACGACATGTCGGCGGGTCTTCTGGTAGATCAGTAAAGTCTGATTTTATGAAATTCAAATCCTTAAACTGTTCCCTGCCTCAGCGGGATTTGAACCCGGGTCCGTCAGGACTGCAGGCCAACTCTATACCGATGATCCACCCTTTACACTGCTGGCTAAATTAGAGTAGGCTAGATTAGACTTGGCTAATTGCCCTCCATGCCGTAACCCATACGGGCAGCAGAGACAGCGTAGGGCCTGTATATCCAGCGATTGTATACCAAAATGGCGGGGCTGGCCATATTACTAAGGGTTATGGTGGCCACTCCTGTCTCCAACCTGCATTGTGGCGAGAGAAGGAGGAGGAGGAGGAGGAGAAGGAGGAGGAGCAGGAGCAGGAGGAAAGGGGGTGGAGGCTGAAGAGGAAAAACCAGTGACAAGGATGGAAAATCGGAATGTGGGAGAAGGGGAGAGTGTGGAAGGAGAAAGTGAAAGGATAATGAAAAGGAAGGAACGAACTGTGGAGGAACGAGAAGCTGAAGGAAAGGAGAGAGAGAGAGAGAGAGAGAGAGAGAGAGAGAGAGAGATGGGAAGGAAAGGAGGCAAATAAGAAAGCAGAATGGGAAGGAAAGAATAGAGGATGAATGGAGGAAAGGACAAAGAAAAGAAGAAAGAAGAAGAGAGAAGAACCAAAGGAGGAACGAAGAGGTGTAATACATAAGAAAACAGTAGTCAGAGGAAAGCAGGATGATAGGGAGGGAAGCTGAGTTAGCAGGGGGAAGGGAGAAAAAAAAAGGCAGGCGAGAAGGAAAGATAATGGGTGGAGTAAAAGAAGACGAAGATGAGACACAAGGAGGAAACGGAAAGGAACAAGATCAACAGAATAACTAAGCACGCGACGCTCTCATATAACCAGTGTCCTGTGCAGGTAAAATAACAAAGCACGAAATCCCACAAACCGAGCCAACAAACAACATAAACGAGCACACGGGGGCAACGCCAGAAACAATAGCACACGCTCACAACACCACCACTAATTCCTCCAACAAGACGACGAAGAGGAGGAGGAGGAGGAGGAGGAGGAGTTGCAGTAGTAGTAGTAGTAACAGTTGTGGTGGTGGTGATAGCAAAGGAAGAAGACGAAGACAAAGGAATACAAAGGAAAGCAAACAACAACAAACCTAATGGTCCTTTCGAGGCTGTTTGTTACAGAGGATACTGTGACTACGAGATCTATTTCTACAGGATAAGGATAGTACAGCAAGAGGGGAAGAAGCAGGAGGAGGAAGAGGAGCAGGAGGAAGAAGAAGAAAGAGGGAAAATGGTGATGAAGAAGGGTCGCGAAATCCCATAAATTCACAAAACAAGCGACAAAAATAAACAAGGAGGGCCGAGGGAGAAACAATAGCGATCATCCACAACAACAACAACAAAAACAAGAGGCATGTGTCATATTGTGCAGCCATTGTGTGGGCGTGCCGTTGAATTGAGCTGTAAAAATGGTCTTGTGTGTGTTTTTATTGATGAGCTGACGGCCAAGGAGGAGGAGGAGGAGGAGGAGGAGGAGGAGGAAAAGGAAGAGGAGGAGGAGGAGGAGGAGGAGGAGGAAGAGGAGGAGGAGGAAGAGGAGGAGGAGGAGGAGGAGGAGGAGATGGGAGAGAGGAAGGAGGAGGAAGCACATGGTTGGGTGAGAAAGAGCAAAAGTATATAAGACAGGAGGAGAAAGAGGAATGGAGGATGGGAGAGGAGAGGAAAGGGGGGAAACAGGGAAGGGCAGAGAGAAAGTGTACAGATGAGAGGGAAGGGAATAAAATGAAAAATAGGGAACGGGAATGCGAGAGGAAAAGGTGGAAAGGGGGATGGGAAAGGGTTAGGAAAAGTTGGAACAGTGGATGGGAGATAGGAAAACGCAAGAGAGGGGTTAGTGAATGAAGCGGGAAGAGGGAAGGGAATTGGAGAGGGGTGATGGAGAAGAGGAGGAGTAGGAAATGAGAGAGAGAGAGAGAGAAGGGTAAGGAACAAGAGGAAAGGAAGTGGATGGATAGTGAATGGAAAGGGATAGGAAAAGGTGAGAAAACGATAATGGAGAGGGGGTAAGGGAGGTACGGGGAAAAAAGGGGTGAAAGAGTGGGAGAGATGGGATGAGGGGGCAAAAAGATAAGATAGGAAGGAGAATATGAGAAGGAGAAGAGGAAAAGGATACAGGATTAGGAGAGAGGAGGGCAACAAGGAATTATCAATAGCCATCTCGCTCTCGTATTCCTCTCCACCTAGTCCACCTGCTGTTATCATAATCATCATCACGCTAACCCCATTTTCTACACAAGTCTTTAGTGGGTACGATCCAGAAATATATGTAATGCATGAAAAATATATATATATATCAACGGATACCAATGAATCTGGCAACTCATCCATCAACTTAACATCCATGCCTATTAAACTCTTCAGGCCGAGGAGGTCAATGCTTTTCCTTGCTAACACCACACTATTTGATCGGATTACGGGAAATCCCTTCACTAATCGGTGGCTCTCCTCACCTGAAGATAATCGTCTGAAGCTAGCAAAAATTATATTCAAATGACGTTCTCGGGCTGATGGGATTAAAGCTCGTACGACTTGAGCACTGTAATTTTTCGCTGCCAAAACCTTACCACGGAACCTTAGCCTGTGTGCCCAGAACACTTGCTAAATATCTATCTATCTACATATATATATATATATATATATATATATATATATATATATATATATATATATATATATGTGTGTGTGTGTGTGTGTGTGTGTGTGTGTGTGTGTGTAATACCTAAAGACAAGATAAAGCGAACACAAATAAAACATGAAAATACTTTCGTGAAAACATAATGGCCGACGAGATGAACACGAAATAAAACAATAACGGAAATACGGAAGTAAAACCAAAAAATCTAAGAAAATGTAACGAATGACAAACCAAACAGAACAAATACGAGTAAATGAACCGAGGCAGACAATGGTTAAAAAAAAGAAAAGAAAAAAAAAGCATCAGGTAAAATACAGATTATACACGAACAGCGATAAAACACATAATGCAAACTAAAAACACCTATATTCTGTTAAGATTACAAAAAGCAGAGTGAAAATCAAACATAATAAAACAAAGCATAACACCAGATGCGATACAAAAGGAAACTTAGAAAATACTCATTGTTGTGCCGTACTACTTAAGGCGTTGGCGGTCATGCTTTTCCTCCCTTCTGTCTCTCATCTGAAGTAAATCTGTAATCCTCAAAGCCCCAACAGCTCACTCATCTTTCCATTTCATTCGTGCATCTCTCTCTCTCTCTCTCTCTCTCTCTCTCTCTCTCTCTCTCTCTCTCTCTCTCCTCGGGATTCTACAGCTTCTCTCGTCTCATCACACGTCCCAGGAACCGAAGCTGTTTTCTGATCTTTTTCTAGCAACTCACCACTCGTACCCACTCCTTATAAATTCTGTTCACTTTAACTACGCGTGAAATAGCCATCTCCCCAGCTTGAATGCAGGCCTGTAAAAGAGACTAACGTTAGAAGACGATGCTAGTGACGAAGTGGTGCTATGGAATGGATGTAGAGCCAAAGTATTGTCTTATTCTGTCATTAAACTACGAGAAATATGCAAATGGACACAAATATTTGCCCAGTTTAAATGAATGAACTATAGCACTCTCTTATTTACAACTCCTTCTGTCCACGAAGCTCGCAATACACTTCTCGATAGCCACATTTCTGCTGCCTCCAGTCTCCATTGTCTTACTGATAGTCCACGTCTCACAGACATTAAAGAGAGAGAGAGAGAGAGAATCACAGGTCTTCACCATTCTCTTCTTGCATGCTACCGATGAGTGGTTGCTCCTCAGAAGATTTTCCACGCTATCAAATACCCTTTCTCATAAATGGAAAAACAAAAAACGAAAAACATACAGTTCACACGAAATCAATTTCAACAAACAAAAACTCGATGAAATATCTATGAAAAAAAAAAAAAATGTGCCATATAAAAGTGGGATATAATAAGACACACCGATATCTAGGGGAAAAAAAAAATCCCTTTTCTTACACAAAATAAAATCTAGAAACAAAAAAGAGTACAAGTATGAGCACCATCAACAACAAGCCAGTGAATATGGGCCACCAATCATTCACATCACATTAGACTTCCGGGATAATCATCTGCAAATTCATTCTTTTTTCTTTTCTTCTTCTTACATGCGTCGTACAATCATACAATCACCTGCATGCCAAATCGTCAATCCGTCGACTACTACGCTGAAACGGAGGGTGCCAAACCTTGTCACCTGATCCTCTGAATATGTTTTATTTAAGCAACTCGATCCCCTATTAATTTCCTAGTTCCATCAACTTTCATACTCCCCCACCCCCCTGAGAGAGAGAGAGAGAGAGAGAGAGAGAGAAACCTAAAATCGGCAACTGAAAACGCACACAACTCTGCGAACTAAAACAACGCAGCAGTTTCAAGAGACAACCACAAAAGAAGTGCATTAGGAGTGGGGCAAAGCTTTTAGCAAGAAATATTGATTCTACTCACCTTACTGCCACAAATAACACCAGAAACATTAACTCTTTTTTACTACGAGAGCTCTGCCCAAAGTAAATATGTGGAACATGTTTCGTTTTATATATATATATATATATATATATATATATATATATATATATATATATATATATATATATATAAACTAGTCTTATATTTGACAGCCACTGCATACATACAGAATGGACAGTGGTATCAGTGCCGAAGTGGTTACATGCTATGGTGTGTGGGAGGTACAAGAACTGCTGGGCCTCGGGGAACGGACTATCAAATCTAAACACACGCACACACACACACACACACACACACACACACACACACACACACACACACACACACACAGAGTTATAATGCTTCCACATTTTACCACGCCATCCACACCTCCCACGATCAAATTCTACTAAATCACCGAGACAACCATCTTGACAAAACTAACAGAAACATAATCGTTCCCAGAAATTACCTCATCATCCACACATTCCAGCATTATTTTCCTCTAACTCCCAGTAACACTCTTCTTAGTACATTTGTAATCATATTAAAAACACAAAACACTGACTTATACCTGTTCCTTATCCTGTATTGTCTCATCCACAGTCAACTTCCACTAAACTGACGGAACACACACCCTACGCAAACTCAGCATCGTTTCAACAGTACAAGCTAGGATAACGAAACTACACTGTCCACTTTAACAAGACGTGAAGGTGCCATCTCTCCATCTTGATTGCTGGGCTATAACAATATATTAACAACAGAATATGGCGCTGGTCATAAAAAAAGTGCGACGGAAAGGGTGTAGAGCCGTAGCATTGTCCAATTCTGTCACTGATCTACTGAAAATACGCTACAAAAGAATGAAAACCTCCACTACATTGAGTGGCCTATCGACTGTCTCCCTTCAGTCGTGGCGTGCTCATCCCCCGGTTTTGTCTGCTGTTGTGTTCGGACCTCCATGTGGGGTTCTGGTGGTGTGAACAGCGATTGTCGTAAACATGATGAGCCTTTAATGTGTGTCCTTGATGAGTGTGAAATGCAGTTATTAAAATTTATTAGGTGATACCTGCCCACCTGCCGACGTCATTTTTTAAAAAGAGGTGGAAGGTATCACATAACGCCGTGGATGGACAGCGTTATGATCAGTTATTAAATTATTTTCAGCAGAGGGTGTGAGCCGAAGTCCAGCTGGTAAGGTCGGGAGGGTTTAGCCCGTTGCGGACGTAGGTGGTGGTGGGGTACTGGGGTAGATGAGTGGGTGTGGATCTAAGTTGCTAGATGATATTCAAAGGCAAAATTCTGCCATCTCTATTGTCACTTCTTATTACTCTTCCTTTTCAGGTGGCCTTACATTGAGTGACAAGCCTAGTGGTTTCCTGTAAACCAGGAAACCATTTACAACGGTTGGTGGTAACCATATAACCACCCCCATACGTGTCCCCTACGTGTCAACAAGTAAGCTGGCGGAAGGTTAGTGTCCCTCCCCGTAAAACAACTAACTCCTTACGGGATTATGGTGTCTGACTATAGATAGAAATTAAAAATATATATACACATCGTATCCCAATCGAAGGTTTATGCTCTCACCATCTCTAATACATTTTTCTGGTTCATTTTTCTATCACAACAAACTTCAACGTAACACATGTTAACAAGAGATGAAGAAGTGACGGTCTAGCCACATGCACAGGCTTGGCCCAAAGTCTTGACTGACAGTTTATCGATCACGCAATGCCGTCAAGGGAAGTAAGCTGGTCATCTACCCTTAAATGTACTTAACTACGACAGCCTAACTAGGGATCCTACACCTCAAGTGGGTAAAATGGGACTGGCATTTACAATTTTATTTCAGCATCACTCAAACTCATATTTCGATGCTTAGTAGTAAAGTATTCTGAACGAAAATGAAAACTGAACTATTTCCGACTATTCTCATAAACAGTAATGATTAATAAATATTTAGTATTATTTAAAATTTTAGACTTGGCTGAACAATCTCCCTAGTGAGTCCTGCGCAAATTTAACCTGTGCTAATTACCGAACAATACACTTTAATTATATTATCATGAGGCAATTATCCATATTAATTATTACATGATGAATAAATCACCACCCGACAAAAAATATGGCAGCTTCCCCGTGCTTTCAGAGTTTAAAGTTTTCACCGTAAATATTATGTTCGTTGCCAGAACTACGATGCGAGTTAGTGAAGATCAGTGGGAAATATTATGATATTGTACAATGCCCGATAAATAGATCTTACGAGAGGGAACTGATCTTCAGGTATACAACTAGAAAACACATCTTGCGAGAGAAATAGATCTTATCATAAACAGTCTGAAAACCTGTCTTAAGACAGAAAACTGATCTTGTACACAACCTGCAAACGTATCTTACGAGACAAGAGATTTTACCGTAAACAGCCTGAGACAATATCTAACAAGAGAATTTCATCTTAATGTATACAGACTGAAGACATACCTTGCAAAGAGAGGAGAACTTCTCTTAAACAAACTGGAAACATATCTTACGAGAGAAAACTGATCACGTCTGTGACTCAGAGTCCTGCACAAGAAGACACAACGGTAGAAAGGAAGAGAAAGCAGCAAAGAGTGGTGACCAAATAGCCCTTAAACCCATTAGGTGACCAAGGCTGAAGCATACAAGCATGTTGGAGCTTTTATAAACGATATGATACGACTATTTACTCTTAACCCCAAACGATGGTACTTACCACAGAGTAACCTCCCTGGGTCAGAGGGTTAGTGTCGTATTGTCTACATAAAACTTACATCACGAAAGGAAAGGCATGTCCATAATTTCTCAAGGGCATTTATAAAAAGCCTATAGTTATTAGGATTCATTTGCCTGCATCCCACCTTGGAGTGCAGTCAGCAACGATATAAAGGTCAGACATACTCTATTTCCACTCCGTGCTTCAAAAACTACCGTCACAACATGGGGTTACCTTCCCCTTCGTGATTCACAATTTATGCATATACCGGTAACTGTTTGCAGTGATGATAATACTTACTGTGAGGTGAAATGTGGCTGAGAATTTACTGTGAAGATAGGCGAGATAAAGGGCAGTTACCTGGGGAGAAAAGGATAATGTATTTTAGTAAGCTATAATTGTAAATCAATGAACAGTATATTAGTGGGAAGATACAAGGTCCCTTTCAAATAATAATAATAATAATAATAATCCATCCATCCATCATCCAATCCTACGTTGCCCCATGAGAAGCGTAGGAGTCCGGGGCTAGGCAAGTTGGTCCTGGCATTTAAGATAATAATTATCGTAAGAAGAAGAAGAAAAAGAAAAGGAAAAAGAAGAGAAAAAGAAAAAGAAGAAGAAAAGAAAGAAGAAGAAAAGAAAGAAGAAGAAGAAGAAGAGGAAGAAGATGAGATAAACGAGGGAGTAAGAGATCATGTTACTCCTTACATAACGACGTCTTTTGCATTCTTCAGGCTGCTTCCAGAAAAGCTAAATTAATCAACTCTGGAAAGGCATTGTTTTCAAGGGGTAATTGAAGGTTATGTCTAATTTCTCTAATTTCTTTTAAGGTCTCTACTATGCTTAAAAAAGAAAAAAAAACAGTCAGGTAGCAGTAACAATTAACATAAAGGTGGCGTCACAATACTGAAAAGGGTCAAGCCGTTCGTAAAACATTTGACCTCATTATTTCGGTGCAACCACTGGGTGATTTATTAAGAAAGCCCAATCACAGCGAAGAAGATAATAAGTCTCTCTCTCTCTCTCTCTCTCTCTCTCTCTCTCTCTCTCTCTCTCTCTCTCTCTCTCTCTCTCTCTCTCTCTCTCTCTCTCCATCTATATTAAGCTAAGTAAAGTCAAGTACTGTTTTAGCAGCAATGATTAGACAGAAAAACAGGTCACCGTACAGAAGGGCTTAAAATCAATAGGCAAACTCTTAATTTCCCAACCCGAATGAATGGGTAAGGTCATATTATATTGCATACAGGAAAACCGGTAGAAACTGTACGGAAAAAATGAAGTTCAGTTATGCATCGATATATTCTCTCTCTCTCTCTCTCTCTCTCTCTCTCTCTCTCTCTCTCTCTCTCTCTCTATGCTGAAAAGAAAACCGTCACGGTTCAGTATGCATGATATAAAGTTCAAAGGTGACGAAAAAGGTATTCTTCACTCTCTGTTCACTATTGATTTCTGACAGCTTAATAAAATCGTCTGGCATTACGAAAGAGTATCATATCCATGTTGGAAGAACGCAGTAAAGAGGGCGATTTTTTTTTTCAATATTACATGTATTAGGAGTACCTGAGCGTAAGAATGTGGAAGGTAAAAGTGCTTAAACCTTTTGACTCAGAATTGCTCGATTAAAAAAATAATAATAATAAAATGAAACAAAAAATAAATAAAAAAGAAATTAAAAAATCCGATGCTGGCCTATATATAATTTGTCCATGCAACACAGAAGAGAAAGAGTTATAGCAGACAGTTTTTAAGTCTCTGAACAAAATACTGAATAAAATACCATGTTCACCAACGGTAATGAAAACGTTAAGTATACGAGGCGAGACCGCGAGGACAGGGAAGGTGGCAGGGGAGTAAGGATGATTAGACAAATGAGGCGAAAGTGAGGGGTGAACGACATCATGGGTGTCAGGGTATGAGTTTATGGTGAGAGTGTAGTGAGGGTGTGAGGGTGGGAGTGAAGGTGAGGTGAGAGTGTGGGTGAGTGTGAGAGTGATGCAGGTTTGAGGAAGGATGAGGGGGTGCGTGTGAGTGAGGATGTGAAGGAGAGTGGGGGTGTGGAGGAGGGCGAGGCTGAAGGAGTGAAAATAACATGGCCAAAGTGGAAGTGAAGGAGTGTGGAAAAAGTCAGGATGAGGGAAGATGAAGGAAGAAAAGAAGAAATACTGAAAGAAAGTATGGGTAATTTAACACTCTCTCTCTCTCTCTCTAATTCAATATAATCATCCTGCGTTATACAGCAGAATATTAGAGTTGTCCCGACTATGAGAGAGTTACTATTTCGAGTCTTAACATCTGCAGGCTCCCATGACTCTCCCAGCTAAATACAATCGTATGGATTTCCCTGGAACAGAATTCTAGAGTTGCCCCTACCACTGCACGGCTAATGAGGTGTAAAGTTAGAGGCATGAAGGAAGGTGGAAAAAAAAAAAAAGGCAGGAGAGGGTGGAAGAAGGTGAGGGTAATAAAGCAAACAAGGAGAGGCAGGCGAGGGTGAAGGAAGATGAGGGGTAATAAGGCATATGAGTGGGAGGAGAGGGTGAGGGAAGGTGAGGGGTAATAAAACAAATAAGGAGAGGCAGGAGAGGGTGAAGGAAGTTGGGGTGTAATAAAGGAAATAAGGAGAGGCAGGAGAGGGTGAAGGAAGGTGAAGGGTAATAAAGCAATAAGGAGAAGCAGGAGAGGGTGAGGGAAGGTGAGGTGAAAATGAACGTGTTATGTAAACTCTTCAACCCGAGGTGGTATTCCCGTATATACAGCGTTCCAGGAAATGATCTACTAACATCAGGCGAGTATTCCTGGGATAATTTTCAGCCATATTATACCAAATGGGCTCAAACTTCAACCGAAGATACAATTACCGATACCTTTATGGATGAAATGTGAAGACCACAGCCATGAGGTCAAGGTATGGCACTTCCTAAACGGTTCAGAGCTGGATCCAGGTTGACTTATTAACACAAAACTGACCTACGAATCGCCTCCCGAAGCTAGTAAGTCCTAAGACAACCTAAAACTCCTGCTACCACGTGGCGATTATATTCATCTTAGGAAGGACGTCTAGTATAAGCTGATGAAAAATATAAATAATCCCTCCAGTTCCAAAAGTACAAGCTGTATACAATCAATTAGAGACAAGATTAAAAACAATAAAGACTACTAATGTGAATAAAAACGTATGGTATCAATAAAAATGAAGCATAAATAAAAAAGGTCATGTCCTGAAGAGGTTAAATAGAGGAGACAAAGGTTGAGGATAGCATGAAAGAAGGCAAAGTGATAATGATGATGTGATGTTAAGAATGAAGTACAGGGGCGTAGTCAGGGTAGTGAAAGGGATTGGAGACAGAGGAAAGTGGGAGTGTGGCACCATAGCTGAGGATGAGAGAGAGAGAGAGAGAGAGAGAGAGAGAGAGAGAGAAACATGGGCGTTATCTGGGGTGGGGTGGGAGGGGGTGAGATGGAGAATGAATCCCCTTACGATTGCTCCTGGGAGGATATCCTATGTAATCACCCCCCACCCCCACCCCCAACCCCAACAATTAAGGTATCCACAAAAAGTGCAAAATTAACCCTACAATTACCCTCAAATTACTCATTACACTAAAACTGCAATTACAAAAAAAAAGAAAGAAAGAAAGAAAGAAAAAAACAACAACTAAAACTGCCGATAATACTACAACTGAAAATGTACGTTGATTCGCTGTAACTAAGCTTTCTAACGAGCGATACAGTGACGATAAATTGGTGCTGGATTTGACTAAGTGATGATCATTTTGTATACTTCTTTCGTCCTCGTGCTATCAATGTACTTCTCTCGTCCCCGTACTACTCAGTGTACTTCTCTCGTCCCCGTGCTACTAAATGTACATCTCTCGTCCCCGTGCTACTCAGTGTACTTCTCTCGTCCCCGTGCTACTAAATGTACGTCTCTCGTCCCCGTGCCTACTTTAACAGAGTACATTCAAGCAGCTACATCAGGACACATCCCTGGGCGGCGGATCTCCCTTCCTTTTTACATCTAAGTACCCTTCTGTCTAACAAGTCAACCCTTTGTGATGAAATCTTCGCCAATGGAAGGGAAATGGAAGAAAAGGAACGAAACAGATGATGCAGCACTGGAAAGTAAGAAGAGCTAAACTATATACCGATGTGTACATCCACTTTACGTATGGTTATTTATCTACACACAGACACACACACACACACACACACTCACA
Organism: Coenobita brevimanus; assembly: GCF_032717465.1. NCBI lineage: Eukaryota > Metazoa > Arthropoda > Malacostraca > Decapoda > Coenobitidae > Coenobita > Coenobita brevimanus. Next base: position 63,154,663 of record NC_136954.1, on the reverse strand, counting down.
CACACACACACACACACACACACACACACACACAAAACATTCGCGTGTAAGTATCACAAATGCACGCAATATGTAAAATGCAAATACTCAGCGGGAAAAATGGAAATGGAGAACCGAGCTTTCGTCTATTGCTCCTGACATCTTGAGAAATGGAGAAAAGCCTCGCCACTCCACTTTCATTTATTTTTCCCTGCGGTAAAGGGTGTATTTACATAAAATGTTATTTATTTACATATAAAACTGTATGAGAGAGAGAGAGAGAGAGAGAGAGAGAGAGAGAGAGAGAGAGAGAGAATGTACTAGTAGGGAACACAGGAAACACGAAGGGGTTAGTATGGAGGGGAAGGGAGGGACAGCCAGGGTATTGAAGGGGAGGGGAGCGAAAGCAAATGGTAAAGGGGAATAAAGGAAGGATAAAACCATTCCCTGTTCCTTCTCTTCCCTCTCATCTCCACCCACTCCTATCCATCACTTCCCTTCTCCCTCACCCATTTTTTACTCCTCTTCTCTCCATTCCCTCTCCCATCTTCCTATCCCTCGCTTTCTTTTTCGATTCTCTCTCTCCTCTCTACTTACCCTTTTCAATGGATTTTTTCTTCTTCCCTTCCATTCTCCTTCCTCAACCCTTTCCCTCCTGTTACCCTCTCGCTACCCTTCTTCCTTCCTGCCCCCTCCTCCGTTCCATCTCCCCTTTATCCTTCCTCTTCTTGACTCTTTCTTACCTTATTCTTTCTCACTCCAGCATCCTCCTCCTTTCTTCGCCCTCTTGTCGTTCTTCTCTCCCTCATTCTTCGTTAATCTTCTTGTTCTTTTCCCTCTCCCTCTTCTTTCTCATTTCCTCTTTTTTCCCCTCTCTCTTCTATACATGTGCTGCATCTTAGGGATTTTCTTCCCTCTTCCTCCCTCCGTCTTTCCTCCGTACCTTCATCTTCCTCCCTCCTCTCATTCTGAATTATTTACCCTCCCCTTGCTTCTCTCTTCCCTCCCTCCCTCCTCTTCTCCCTCCTCCCTTTCGTTTTTTACTTCCCCCTGCTTCTTGTTCCCCCTCCCCCTCCCTGCCCTCTCACTTGCCACGCCACCAAACCTCTCAGGACCTCTCAATACCTACGTCACCAATATTTCAAACTTTTACATTTTACCCCAACATATTGCACCTTAAACACTGCTTTACTCTCTCTCTCTCTCTCTCTCTCTCTCTCTCTCTCTCTCTCTCTCTCTCTCCCTCCGTCTCAAAATTTCAAAATCCCTCCATCACCATTATTTATCTCTGTCTAGCCCGTTTACTTAAACAGTCAACCCATTTATATATTATCTATTAATCAATGCTCACATCCCTATACACATACATCCCTATACACATAGCATACACATATTAATCAACAGACCTTCTTATCTACCTATCAATCCACCCCAGTCAATCCCTCTATCTGTAAATCGCAATATCCATCCATCCGTCATCAATCAATCAATCAACCACTCCATATGTCTGTAAATCACCACACCTATCCATCATCAATCCAACCAACATGCAATCAGTCTGTCAACTGCCACAGCCATCCAGCATCAATCCATCCATCAACTAATCTGTCAACTGCCACAACCATACAACGTCAATCAGTGAACCCATCTCCCAGTCAATCGCCACACCCATCAATCATCAATATATCAAATACTCGACCTCACAACCGCCAGACCAATCCATGACCTTCCCATCCATCCATCCATCAATCTGTCCGTCAACTGTCACAGCCATCAATCATCAATCCATCCATCCATCAATTAGGCTACCTGTCAACTCCCACACTAATCCATCACCTTTCCATCAATCCATCAATCTCATTCAATTGCCACACCCATCCCTAATCAACTCATCCATTTATCAACCTACGTAAATAGTTCACCTACCTTTCTATCAATCTACCAATTTTCATGTATATCTATCTATCTATCTATCTATCTATCGATCTATCTACGTCTGCTTATCTACCAACAGCCTCCTTTTCCTTCCCGTCACAGCCAAACCCTATCTGACAGCATCCCCTTGATTCTGTCCTCTCCATTTCTCTCCTGTCAATTGTGAGAGAGAGAGAGAGAGAGAGACAGACAGACAGACAGACAGACAGAGTGAGACAGACAGACTGACAGACAGAGTGAGACAGAGAGAGAGAGGGAGAAAGAGAGAGAGAGAGAGAGAGAGAGAGAGAGAAAGTGTGTAAAACATGGACGCTATCTTGAGAAAACACACACACACACACACACACACACACACACACACACACACACAGAGTTATTCCCAACGGAAATATAAAACATGGACGCTGTCTAGACGCTAGAGAACACACACACACACACACACACACACACACACACACACACACACACACACACACACACACACACACACACCTGAACGAACAATTTTGATGTAAGTGACTTGTTCAAAATGATTCATGCTCCTGATCGAGTTTCTGAAGGAAGTAAGGAGAAATGGAAATAGGAAGGGAGGGAGGGTGGAAAGACGGAAGCAGAGAGAGAGGATGAAGAAAGGAAAGATGAAGGGGGGGAAGGAGAGAGGAAAGAAAGAGGAATAAAGGATGGGGGTGAACGAGAAATGACGGAAGGAAACTAGAATCATGGAAGGGAAAGTGATAAGGAAATATGAAGGAAGAAGGAAGTGAAGAAGAGAGGTGAGACGGAAGGATATAGGAAGGAACGAACGGAATTTGGAAGGAAAAAGTAGGAAAGAGTAAACAAGAAAAAAAAAAAGATGAATGGAAAGAAAGAGGAAGGAGGGAAGGAACGGAGAAAATCCTGAAGGAAAAGTCAACAACGAAACAAAAAACAAAGACAAATTAAAGAAGAAGAGAAGGAAAGAAATATCAGAAGAAAAAAAAAACAGGAATACAGTAAGCAAAAAATAATAACAATGAAGAATATAAAAATTAATGAAGGAAACAAAAAAGGATGAATGTGATGTAAGGAAAAGAGAATGAGAACTAAACGAGAAGGGGAACAAGGAATGATGGAAAATGAATGAAAGGCTGAAGGAAGGAAAGAAGGAATGTGAAAGCCTGAAGCAAGGGACACAATAACGGATAGAAGGAAGGAAGGAAAGAACACAGAAAACAGGAAGGAGGGTAGAAAATAACGAGAAAAGACACGGAGGAAACAACAGGAGGAGAAGAGAAGATGGAAAGAAGGAAAAATATGAAAGGAAGAAATAAGAAGAAAAGAAAAAAAGAAGAAAAATGGGGATGGAATGGAGCAAAATAGAATAGAAGATATGAAAGAAAAGAGAAAACAAAAGAATGGAATCAAACTTCATAAAAGTAAAGGGGAAAAGAGAAGACAGAAGGAAGGAAAGAAGCTGGTCTGCACTTGTTCTTCTTCCTGTTCTTTTACATTAAGATAAGTGAGATGTCTCAAGGAACTTTGTGAGCATCTTGAGCTGTGATCTCTATCTCCCCCCTTCACTGACTCTCACTTCCCTCCTTTCTCTCTCCCTACATCCTTTCCATCTCTCTCTCACTCTCTCTAACTGTCGCGCACAGGTTCGAATCCTCTAGTAGGGACAATGTTTTCCCATTCAGTACACAAGTACAAGTATCACAGGTCGGCTACTCATCTTGACTGTTACAAGGAGTACAGAGGAAAGCAAACAACACCAGATCTGCTGCTCCTTTCATGTTCTGGATTAAGGTTGCCGAGCACTGAGCTCGTACGCTCCAAAAAGGAAAATATGGGACTGGGTATATTGTCTACCTGTCAATATCTCATCCCTTTCTCCTTTTATAATTTCTCTCTCTCTCTCTCTCTCTCTAGCCGCCCAGTTTTTAGGACTAAACGTGACACTGCATAACTGTAATTTTCTTGACTGCAGCCCCCATATCTCATTATTTTCTTTTTCTTTTTGAAGGAGGACGACTAAATGAACAAACATTTTCTCGTCAGACATTCCCAGGGGTTGAGCTTGGAGACGCCTTTGTCCCCGAGTTACTGCATTACTGAGAACTGAATATATTACATATGTCATCCTCATACCCATCACCCACACCGGCCCCGGCACGAACAAGGCAGACCCCATTCTTCCACCGGAGGATGAGGTCTCTTGTGATAATCTCGTGTTCTTAAATAGCCACTTACAGACACCAAAAGCCTCTAGAAGTGTGTGTGTGTGTGTGTGTGTGTGTGTGTGTGTGTGTGTGTGTGTGTGTGTGTGTGTGTGTGTGTGTGTGTGTGTAATGACCATACCACTAACTTTTCTTAATTTCTGTCCACGCCGTTCTACTACCTCTCTCTCTCTCTCTCTCTCTCTCATCTATCTTCTTTCAGCTGGAAGATGTCGTATTTATTTCATTCAGACTAACGCCAGACGATATTAGTTTACTCAAGCGATAGGTCCTCATTTCACTGTTATCTATGTCGGTAACTATAAACCACCATTACTCTCATTATTTTTACTACATCCATTAGTATTAGTATCCTTACTTTAGCGCTGCGACTTCCTACTATTGTTCCTGCTCACAGGTTCATTTCAATGTGATCCCAGTGGCCTACAGACTAAAGCCGCCCTCACCTTGCACTCCACCATCCTCCCTTCGGGGGATTGGGAATGGGTTGAGGGACGTTTGTATTATAATTGTTTTTAAAAGGGGAGGGGCACGGTTATACGAAATGCACCATGTGAAGGCGTTCCTCTCCAGCTCCTCTGAACACAGTCGCTGGCCGCATGAATAACCGAGGGCACAGAAAATACAAGTTCACGCTCAACCGTGTTCCCTCCGGCTTAGGAGGCTTTCAAGTATCTCTTCCTAGAGGGGTTGTTTTGCACACTGCCTACAACTTAGTATCGCTGAGATGCTAGACAGCCTCCTTATCCTACGAAAATATTTCTCTCTGTTCTTGTAGCAGTTGTGGTACAGCATGTTCTGGAGGGGGTAGCCTAGGTGGTCGGGCAAGGGTACAAACCCACGGTGGGAACTAAACTGTGTAACAACAGACATAACAATGTGCAGGTCTGGCCAATACTCTGTCCACTTTAAGTTGACTTTAAATGGCGATCTCTTTGTCCAGAATGCCAACTTCCAAAATCATTAACATGAGAATATGGTACAAGTCACTTAGAAGTGCTTTAGAGAAGATGCAGAACCGTAGTACTCTTATTCTGTCCGAAGAGATTAACGTATTAACACGATAAGAAGAATATAGTGCTAGTCATGGAGAAGTGCTTAGGAAAGGATGTACTGCCGTAATACTATCCTGCCCTGCTACTGACCTACGTAAAATATGCTGCAAAATGACAAACATATCCGTCAAGTTAAGATGGACGAACTACATAATTCTGAAACCTGCGCCAGCCTCTCTCCAGGATGCAGTACGACATTATACAAGTTCCCAAAATTCAGCTTCCTCATACCAGTAAGAATCTCACTTTATGCACGCAGTATATTTTTTAAGGCCCTGGCGAAGCGAGGTATTTCCGCATCTCACATTTTTTTATTATGACTTAGCTTTACGGTGCCATATTGCTAACTGGAAAGATACCAGTAATGTTCGCATAGGAGGCTTCATAGCACCCTTTCTCAGTAATTTATTAAGTAAATTACACCCAACATCAACTTTACGTAATTTAATTAGGTTTAATTTGGACAAACTTTACATCAATATCATACAAGACCATGCTCAAATAAGCTGCGCAGAATAAAGAGCCACGGAAAATGCGTTAGGCAATCTCCAAAGCCAACTAATAATGGCCTTAATCTCTCAAAACTGGTCGCCCCGTCCCCGGATCGAACCCACACCACACCGTCCACCACACGACTCGCTAAAAGAAGCTAACGTACGATTACTGCCACGAATATCACTCCACTATACAGACAAACAAGTACGAATATCTTTCACAGTATCATAAAATGTTTGCTGGGTTCCGAGGCCAGCATTACTGAGCTTTGAAAGTCACTGATAGTCTCGGTGGATCGATATTAATGTTCAAAAGAGGACTGCCACCCATCTAACCCCGCTACCCCTTCAGCAGGATTAACCATTTGTCGCTTCTGCTTGCTACCACCTAACGATTGTACTTAGCTAACGGCAGACTTTTTGAAATGGAGGTGTTAGCTACTATCTTTATTAAACCCATCACCATCGGATATCTTTCCTAAGTTTCAGAAAATTGCCTGGAGGTAGCTTAGAATGAATAAAATGCGGAAGGTCTCTGTCTGGTTAAATAATAATAATAATAATAACAATAATAATAATAATAATAATAATAATACGTACTGCGGTCTGTCTGTTTCCACATGACGGAACTCGGACATTCCATGGACCCACCACTTCAATACCAAGTCACGGTTGCATGAAAGTCGATGCACCTTACTTATGAGGTACAGTGAAATCTTGGTTACTAGTTAAATCAATCCTCCAGCCTGGTTACACTTGGTCATCAATTGAGCTAAACGTGATCAGAATCTTTACAGTCCACTAAGAAAAAGGCTCCTGGCCTAGGGTTCCTTCTTTCTTGCGTAAGAAAAGTGTCTGTGCACACTCTAGGTAGGTAGTGCGCCATTATCCCATTAAAGTAATAAAAATAATAATATTATTAATTACAATAATAATAATATTAACAATAACAATAATATACGTGACACTCAAACACTGATGTTTTTGGTCTTTATAATACGGAATTTAACCTTGGTCTTCAAACTTTTGTGCCAAAACTACCCCACATTAGCTAGAACATAATGCTCAAAACTAAACGTTTCAACAGGGACAGAAGTATAAATATAGTGTACATTTTATAATTTCCTGTACGACGATGAGGGGACAGCACAGTGATAAAAATTATACGTGCTACACTATGTTCACTTTAACTTGGTCTAAAACTGCCATCTCTCCATCTTTAAACCTAAGCTGAAGTAGGAGATTCACACAAATATGGTGCTAATCACGAAGATGTGCTATGGAAAGGATGTATTGTACATTTGTAGTACTGCCTTATTCTGCCACTGAACTATGAGAAACAGGTTGCAAAAGGACAAAAACCTGAGCCAAGTTAATGTGAATGAAGGATACACGGAAGCTGTATGCAGGACGGGAAGAGATGCCGCAGTCAGCACATGAAGCACTATACCTATATTTTTTTTTTTTTTCATTACTACAGTATGTCATTACGGTGTATCATTTATTTAAACATAAGTGCACTCAAAAAGGAACGGACCGTGATTATGGTAAAACTATTACTCCATCACACAATGGATAAATATGGACAATTAAAAAGGAAAGACGCTGACTCTATCACACAATCCATAAAAGAAAGGGGGGTGGTTGGAAAGACGTAGCGATGGGGTTACAACTGCCGCCGGTTACCTCCACGCCTCTTTGCCACTGTACCATTCTCACACCTCCATTCATTTTATTAGATCTTTTAGGGTCGGTATTTTTACTACTAACACACAGCTTCAACATTTCCATTTATCCATCACCGCCATCGTCCCCACCAAATAATCAAATCAACCCAAGCACTTTACCACAGACACCAACATCTCTCACCACAATCGAACATAAAAGTCCTGTGCCCCTGTCCCTTTCTTCCTCGCCTCTCCTCTCTCTCTCTCTCTCTCTCTCTCTCTCTCTCTCTCTCTCTCCCCTTTCTTCCTTTTCCTGTCCCTCCCGTGGATCGTTCTCCTAGCCGCTCGTTTCTTAACCTTTCTTTATTCTCCTCTTTTTTTCACATCCTTTCTCATCTTTTTTTTCTTGCTCCTTCTTTCACCCTCTATCTTCTTTCCTTCAATCTCTTCTCAGCCTTCCTCTATCTTCTTTCTTTTCTCTCCTCTAACGTCCTTCCTCTCTCCTTCATTCTTGCATTATTATTCCTTTCCACTTCCCACAGTCGAATTTAGTCTCTTCAATCCAATGAGGTATTTTACATTTGACCTGTGCTACCTCCTGACGTTTTTTTCACCTCAGGCTACTCTTTCCAAGCTGGGATGGATAGACAGAGCTGTTATTAACTTTTTCTACTATAGGGCTCCCTTTAACTAAATAAAATAGCCTGGTAGTGGCAACAATCAGACAAAAAACCGTCCTCTGGCTGAAGGTGTTAATCTCTCTCTCTCTCTCTCTCTCTCTCTCTCTCTCTCTCTCTCCCTCTCTCTCTCTCTCGCCATCCTAGCACCCAAACCAGCTCTAGCGGTTCAAGAAAGTCAGGCTGAAAGCGATGGTAATGCAATTCTTGAAACCCGTCTTGGCCTTGTCGCGAGAATGGAGCTTAAGTTTTTGGCTAGATGGTGGGGGAAATTCGATCCAGAGAAAAGAGGGAGTGTGGGGGAGGAAGGGAGGAGGAGTGGGGGAATGGCGGCGAAGAGACGGAAGAGAGGGAGTGGGAGTTGGGGAATGTAAGAGAGGAAAGGGATGTAGCGGGAGTGGGGGAAAGAAGGGAAAGAGAGGGAGGGGGTGTGGGAATGGAAGGGAAGAGAGGGAATGGATGGAGGGGGCGAGGGGGAATGGAAGAGAGGGAAGGAAGGGAGGGGGAGTGGGGAAATGGAAGGGAGAGAGGGGGAAAGTGGGGGAGAGGAAAGGAAGAGAAGGAAGGGAGAGAGGGAGAGTGTGGGACTGGAAGGGAAGGGAGGCAGGGGAAGGAGTGGAAGTGGGGGGAATGGGGGGAAAGGGAGGGAGGGAGTGGAACGAGAGACTAAGGGGCCGGGGAGAGTGGGAGGAGAGGATGATGCAATGAAAGGAGAGTGGGAGAAAAGAAGGACAGCGAGGGAGGGGAGAATGCAAGAGGTACGGTGAGACAGAAGAGAGACAGGTGGGAAAGAAGCTGGGTGAAAGGGAGGACAGGGAGAAGAGAGGATAGAAAAATGAAGGAAAACGATGAAAGAAGAGGTTACGATGGAGGGAAAGGAAGGTAGGAAGAACGAGGGAAGGATAGTAGAAGAGAGGAAGGAAAGAGAGGCGGAAGAGAAGAAGGAAGAGAGGAAAGGTAAAGGACGGGATGGAGAGAGAGAGAGAGAGAGAGAGAGAGAGAGAGAGAGAGAGAGAAAGTAGGGCAAAGAGGGAAGGAGGAATTGGAGGAAGCGAGGAGTGGAGGGGAAAAGTAAGCGAGCGAGGTATCGTAATGTAAATCTAGAAACCCGTCCTGCCCTTCCCGAAAAATGGGCAAAACCTCTTCCCATCCCATGACGTGTGTGTGTGTGTGTGTGTGTGTGTGTGTGTGTGTGTGTGTGTGTGTGTGTGTGTGTGTGTGTGTGTGTGTGTGTGTGTGTGTGTGTGTGTGTGTGTGTGTGTGTGTGTGTGTGTGTGTGTGTGTGTGTGTGTGTGTGTGTGTGTGTGTGTGTGTGTATCTCATGACGGCTTTACTTACATTTCTGAAAACGTCCCAACAGAAAAAGAAAAAATGGACCCAAATCCCACAGTTCGTCAATAAGTGGCAGGAATAAAGTGTCAAGGTACGTCATCGGGCTGAAGGGGTGAAGTCTTTGGGTCCGTCGTCGATTTGATGGAGGTTAGGAGACGGGGGGGCGGGGGAAGGGTTGACCGTGGAAAGTAGGAGGGAGGGAAGACGGACGGGGAGAGGGCAGTTGATCTTGAGAGAGAGAGAGAGAGAGAGAGGGCTAAAAGGACAGGATGGAAAGGGGAAAGTAGGAAGAGCTGGAAGGACGGCGACATGAAAGGAAAGAACCTCGGAAAGGAAGGAAGAATAAAGGATGGTGACGGGGAAATGGGTAGGTGATCATCGGATTGAGGGAAGAAGGATGGATAGCAAGGAGAGAGGAAGGAAGCAGAGAAAAGATAGGGAGAAACAGATGAAAGGAAGGAGTGTAAGACGAGGGAAGGAAGTTAACAAGAGGGAAGGAGGGTAAGAGAAGGTAAAAGGAGGGAAGGGGTGTGAGAGGAACCTCGAAAGAAGCGCAAAGAGGACGGATGGTGGGCTGAAGGATGGAAAGAAGGATGGAAAGAAAAGGGGAACGGGATGGAAGGAAAGACGGGAACGGGATGGAAGGAAAGACGGGTCAGGGACAGTAAGAAAAGGAGGGGTAGGAAATTGTATGGAAAAGGAAAGGAGGATGGGAAGGAGACAAAGGGAACAGGGAAGTTTGACAGAAAATAAGAAAAAAGGAAGGATGATAAGAGGAATAAAAGAGGAAAGAAGGATGGGGAATGGGTGGGAGGAAATGAGGAAGGAAGGATGGGGGATGGGTGGGAGGAAATGAGGAAGGAAGGAGTAAGAGAGACAATTAAAGGAGCAAATGGACAGAAGGAAGGAGGTAGGAAAAGTGGGAAGAAGGACAGGGGCAGGGAGAGAGGAGGACGGTGAGGGTAAGAGATAAAATATGGAAAGGAGGAAAGAAGGAAGGAAGAAAGAAACGGATGAAAAGGAATGAGAGGTAGGATGGAAGAAAGGAAGAAAGGGATGAAAGGGAAAGACAGGTAGGAAGGGACAGAGGAAGGAAGGGAAGAAAAGGAATGAAAGGCAGGATGGAAGAAGGGAGGAGGGAAGGGATGAAAAGGAACATGGGAGAGTGAAAGATACGAAGGAAGGCAAGAGGGAAGGAAGAATGGAAGAGAGGACAGAAGAAAGGAAAGAAGGTAGTCAGGTAGGAAGGAAGGGATGAAAAGGAATGAGAATGGGATGATGGACGAAGACGCGGGGGTGTAAGGAAGGTAATACAATTCCTGAAACCTGTCTTGCCCCTCACAAGAATGGGCCTTAACTCTCTGATTCCACCACAGTCGATTTGATGAAGGGGTTGAACTCGACTGTGGGGAAGGATGGAGGAAAGAGGGTAGGAAGCAGGAGGAGGGTATTGTAAGAGAGAGAGGAGGCAGATATGGAGAGAATGGGAGGAAAGAAGAATAAGAGAAGCGAGGAAGTGCTCTGTCGGGAGGGATGAAGAGAAAGTGAAGTAAGTCAAGTGGGAGGAAAGGATGAATGAACGTTCTCTGTAGGAGGGGATGAAAAGAAAGTGAGGAAAGTCAAGTGGGAGGAAAGACTGAGTGAAAGGAAAGAGGTTAGGTGTATGAAAGGTATGTAAGATGGAGGGGAAAATGTATATATGGGATGAATGAAGGAAGGAAGAAAGGATATCGCAAGACAGCGGGGCATAGGAGGAGAGGGGGAAGGAGGAAGGGACGAAGGATGAAGAGATGGTGGGAATGATAAAGGCAGGAAGGAAGAGAGGAAGAATGAAACGAAGGAAGGAAGAAATGTGAGGAGCAAAGAATAAAGGAGGGTAACAGTTCTTGAAACCCGTCTTGCCCTTGGCGACAATGGGATTTAAGTCTTTGATTCCACGGTCGATTTGATGATGGGGTTGAATTCAATCATGGGGAAGGAAAGAGGGACGGGAAGAACGAAGGAAGGAAGGATGAAAGCAAGGGATGATGGCAGTGGGAGAAGGAAGGAAGGAGGGGTGGATGTAGTGAGATTTTTCTGAACAATTTAAAAACAGAACAATACAGGAAGGAGAGGGAGACAGCCAAAGAATGAAGAGAGGGTCCATGGAAGGAAAGGGAGAGAGGAGGCACTAGTAAGATTATTTCACATTATATACAATGATTATTCTACAATTTATCAAAATGTAGTTTCAGAATATCCAAAAACACTATTCTTCAATAACAGAGAAATTGTAAGTCTATAATTGTAAAGTCAGTACTGTAATTGTAAAGTCAGCAGCACACATCAGCTGGTAACCATGGCATTGGCGTGATCTATACTCTCTGGACTAGATTTCATTGGATGGTATTCTCTTACGGTTGGGTGCTTACTAACGCCTCTTCCTTACCGGTTCGTTTACGTATCCGCCCCGTTACTGTACTCTCGTGTGTTACTCAGGCAATATATGTCGACATTAAATAGGTGTAAGAAGCCAAAAAGAGGATACTGATGAGTAGTTTGGAAAATAAAAGGGTAAGGAAGAGGTGTCTGGAAGTCTTCTTACTCGACGAGAATACGGATTATTATATCAGCTAAAACACATTCTGAGTGGCGGCTTTTTTGTGAATGAAAGGTAGATCACGACAGGCTGGAACCTTTTTCTTTTTTCTGACATTAATTGCATATAAGTATAATGTCAAAGAAATTACAGTACTGCCTACTATACGGAAAGTCCTGACAGTACTGATCATCCCAGTATAAGAGTATTAAGTCTCAACATTACCTTCAAACACATCTACTTCAGCCTTACCTTGAATTCCAATAAATGACCGGAGTCCCTAAAAAGACACAGAAAATCATTCTTCCCAAACAGTTTTGAAATGTGCCTCAGTAGGTGTCTTGAAATAGAGGCGATTGTGTTGTCTGGTATTAACTTAGAGTACTTTATTTATAGAAGGAAGCGGCGACATCGTCCTTTTACAATTTTACTGTAAAATAAAGGAAGAAAAGGTGGGGAGTAAAAGGAGGAAGAGAGAATGAGATGAAGGAAGGAAGGAAGGGAAGAGGAATGATAAAAAAAAAGAAAAAAAAAAGCCAGAAGCAAGGAAGGACGGAGGAATGGATGGTGGGAAGGAGGGAGGGATCAAAGAGAGGGAAAAGGAGACGGCAGAGGAAGATGACAGAATGAGGATATGAAACATGGGAGGGTGGAAAACATGAGGAAAAACTGTGGAGAAGTTAAGGAAGAAAAAATAAATAAAGAAGGAAAGAGGAATGACGGAAAAGAGGAGAGAAGCTGTGTACGAATTAAGGAATCGAAGAAGGAATTAAGGAAGACGGGAGTGAGATAGGGAAATGAAAAAGGAAAAGAACAACAAAGAAGGAAGACAAGAGGGAAAAATGGAAGAGGAAATGGAAAGAAAAACAGAGGGGGAGAAAGAACGGATGAAAGGAAAGAAGGGAATGTTAAATGGGAAAATAACGAAATTAATACACAAAGAAAACACCAAATATAACAAGCCAAACTATATCAAACGAAGGAAGCAAAGTAAAAATAACATAATATAATAATAATGATAATACAAACAACAACAACAACAACAATAATAATAATAATAACAGCAACAATAATAATAATAATAATAATAATAATAATAATCTATCTATCTATTGCCAGACGCCTCAATCCCGTTTGGGGTGGCCACAAACAAATCGCCTCCAAGTCGCCCTGTCCCCCGCCATTTCACTGCCCTGCTCCCAACTCACACCCCCCTCTCTCATATACCTCTCCACCCCATCCCTCCATCTCATCCTCGGCCTCCCCATCCCTCTTCCCCCCTCCACCTCACTCACATACACTCTCTTCGTCAGTCTTTCACCCTCCATCCTCTCCACATGGCCAAACCACCTCAGTGTGTTCCTCATAACGCTTCCTATCACATCTACATCCACTCCGCCATCCTGTTTCCCAGCATTTTCTATATCTGGCGCTCTGATGTGCTAAATTTAGAGGGATATATCTGTTTCAATGCATTATGAATTCTTTCGGGGGAGAGGAGGGGGTGCTGCTCTGGTGGGTAGGGTTTTTGTCGACAACACCATTTAAAGCTGTACTGGGAGGAAGGAGGGAAGGAGGAGGAACAGAGGGAAGGAAGGAAGAATGGAAGAAGGAAGGAGAGATGGAGAAAGAATGAGATGGAAAAAAAGAAAGGGAAAGATGGAAGAAGGATGAAGGAATTTATAATTACAAGTGGCTTAAAGAAAGGAGGAAAGGAACGGAAAGAGGGAGGAATCACGGAAAGAGGGAAACGAAGGAAAGGATGGACAGTTGGAAAGAGGGACGGGAGAGGTGGGAGGAAGAAGAAGAGTAGTGACGGAAGAAACGAAGGAAGGAAGGAAGGGAGAGGAGGTGAGCAGGATGGAAACGGAAGAGACGGAGGGAAAATTGAAAGTAGGGAAGAAGGTTGGAGAGAAAGAAGGAAACAAGAAGAGTGGGAGTGAGTAGATGGAGGGATGAAAGTGGTACTGGATGAAGGCAGCAGGGAAAGATGAAAAAAAAAAAAAAAAAAAAGCATTATCATGGAAGAGAAAAAAAAAAAAGGGACAAAAAGGAACAACAGACAGAAAAATAAGGTAAAGCAAAAAATGAACATAGAAAGGAACAAGAAGGGATCGAGGACTTTTCCTCTTTCCCTCTTGGAGATGGAAAAAAAAAAAAAGGAAGGAAGCTATGAAGGAGGAAGGAAGGAAGGAGGGTAGGAAAGAAACACTTACGGAACAACAAACTGAAGGAAAAGGGGAAAGGTGGGAAGAAGGATATGAAAAAAGGAAGGGAGGGAAATGAGTCACGAAGGAGAGGAATGAAAGTAGGTAGGACGGGAAAGAAGGAAGGATAAAAATGAAACCAGGAATGAAGGAAGGATCAAGCGAGGAGAGACAGATGAAAACTGGGTAGGATGATGAAAATAAAACCAAGCAATGTGGGGAAACAGAAAACGCAAGAATGAATGAACAAACTGAGTGAGGGAGTTGCGAATGGTGCAGTGTGGCCAATGGGGGCACGGGAGGCGGTACTGTCACATTTCCAGATAACTTTGACACGTATCAGTTTTCACATTCTCCTCCACTCCCTCATTCCTTCCTCCCTCATCATTCCCTTTACTGTCACCTGCATCGTATATCGCCAGAATAGTATTAGTGCGTGCTTACTCTCTTCTTCTTAGTTCCAAAAATTGATACAGTGCGTGCTTGCTTCCTTCTCCTTAGTTCCAAAAATATAGTGCGTGCTTACTCCCTTGTTCCAGTTCTTGTTAGTTCCTCCGTCTTGTTCTTTGGAGAAATATGTGATTCTGACCTACACCCACGGTGCTGGAAATGGACGCCTTCACGTGGTGGCCTCGATATTACAGCTACTCCGACCAAAAAATGGTATAGTGGATTGCTGGAGAATGGCAGCTTCACCCAGCAGTCCACCGGGTTCACGCTTCGAATACACCTGGGGCTACAACAATAACCCCTACTATATATACTGCTTTTATTCTAACCTGGCCTGAAACTGCCATCTCTCCATCTTGAATGGACTGTCCCACCCCCATATTCCAGAGCTTCTGCCTATCAGAATTCTTTTATTCCCAGAACTGCATCTTTTTGGAACTCGCTTCCCCAGAGTGGTTTCCCCCCAACTTCAACCTACGGCTCTTCAAGTCCAACTGTTACAGATTTTTTATGAACGGAGGACATCTGTAATCAGGTGTATGGATTATTTTCTTTAATTCTTTTCTTTTTCATTCCTCTGTCCTGTTACTGTAAAAAAATAAATAACACTAGAATGTGATGCTCATCACGAAGAAGAGCTATGGAAAGTATGTGGAGCCGTAGTATTACCTATTTGCCCCACTGACCTACTGAGCTACAAAATGACAAAAATCTGGGCCGGGTGAAGGTAAAAAGATTATTGTAATACCTCGCCTATACTATCCACACCCCACGCCCATACTCACTGGTTACAGCCCATTCACTGCACCGGACAGGTAGGGAAAGGTCAGAAGGGACTATAATGTGCTGAATAGACCTAACTGAGCATGAAAGGACCTGATTGGACGTGAAATGCCATGATGTGAATAAGCCCTAACTGGCTTAAGTGAACATGATTTGGCCTAATTCAACCTGAAGTGATGCAAATGGACATAAACTACTTTGATTGTGTGTAAATCTTTGCCAAGCGCCTGAACTGACCGCTTTCCTAATTCGCTGTTATCTTCCACCATATTTCACTAATCCTAATCCTCTCTTCCTACTTTCTTCCTTTCCCTGTTCACTACTTCTTTCCTTCCCTCCCCTCCCTCTTTCATACTTTCCCCCTCTCCCTCTACTGTCCTTCCCTCTCTCCCACTATATTTTAGTAATCCTCTTCTTTCCATCTTACACTCTTTCTCTCCCTGTGTTTTACCTCTTTCCTTCCTTCCCTCCAGGCTTGCCTCCCTTCCCTCCACCCCTTCCTTTCTTTCCTCCCTTCCCTCTCCATACGTTTCTTCCCACAGTCTTTTTTCCCCCTACGCTCCACCTTCTTCCCTCCTTCCCGCCATCCTTTCCTTTCTTCCCTTTTTCCCTACCTTCCTTCCTTCTCTCCATTCCTCCTACTTTCCTTCCAAATTAACTATTTTCTTTCCATTCTTCCTTATCTGTTCCCTCCTCCTCGTTCCCTCATTCTACTAAATCATTCCTTTGCCTTTACACTGGCACCTACCACTCTGGACACAGAATAGGAATCCCGTGTCCGAGCTCCATGACTGGGATGCTCGAGGAAAGCACAAAGAACTGTTGTGCACGAGTGAGAAGGAGAGGGGGGGCAGGAGAATGAAACAGTGATATAAGGAAAAAGGAAAAGAATGTAGGAAGGAAGGAAGGACGGGCAGAAGTAGTAACAATGGAATGAGGAAACACGGAAAAAAAGGAAGGAAGGAAGGAAGGAAAGAAAGAATGAAGAAAGGAAAGTAGGAAGGAAGGAAGATCGGAAGGAAGGAAGAAAAGAAGGAAGAAAAGAAGGGAGGGAGGGAGGGAGGGAGGGAGGGAGGGAGGGAAGGAAGAAAGGAAGGAAGGATGAAAAGAAAGAAAGAAAGAAAGAAAGAAAGGAAGGAAGGAAGGAAGGAAAATGAAATGAAAGGAAAGCAGGACGGAAAAAGGAAGGATGAGAGGTAATTTCGAACCTTCCCCCCCCTAAAGTTGAAAATGTGGAGATGGCAAGAATCAAATATTTTACGTCTTTAATCTGGTGATGCATTGGCTTTTTTATCCTTAATACCAAGATACTGCCAAGTCTTAATTTTTTCAGCTTAAGGCCTTCTCGTACTGAAGTGGTTCATGAAGGTCCCATTTAATCCCCCTCCCCCCCTCAAAAATCAGTATATCCTAAGCTGATTACACTCGTCAGGAGGTAGTGGCAATGAAATTAATAATGCGTCCTCGGAGTGAAGGACCTGACTATCGTACTGAAGGGGTTAATGAAGGTTATATCTACTAACCCCTCCAGTTCGAAAATTTATCCAAAGCTGAAAAAAAAAAATCGTCGTGGGGTATTGGAATGAAAATAATGCGTCATCGAGGTGAAAGGATTATGACTATCGCATAAGACCTTGTAATTGCAACCCTAAGCTCAATTGGACGTGAACCAAGTGGACAGCAGGAAACCGGAACTGCATCCCACCATAGTCCTTTTGGGATTTGGGTGAGGGACGTTCGTGCACCCAGGCAGGTCCTCCGTCCGATGCACCAGCGCCACCACAAGAAGGCATCCCTCTCCATCGCTGAGTACCGTGCATAAGGGGTTACTGGATCTTGTAACATTCTTTGGTATGCGGTGTATTGAGCTGTGTGTACCTGGCTAGGCATCTCAGGCTACCACTAAAGCTTACCTGTCCCTCTGCTCCTCACTTATTACTTCACCCACACCACTCCTTGCACGGGGATCTGAGCTTGGTATCGTTGCTAAATGTTACTTTACCTACTGCTAAGGTTATTGTCGTTGCTTTGTTGATATTATTATTATTATTATTATTATTATTATTATTACTACTATTATTATTATTATTATTATTATTATTATTATTATTATTATTATTATCTCATATAAACACGTGATGATTACCAGCACCATTACCACCACCACCACAACAACAACCACAACTACTACTAATACAAATACTACTATCACTGTTCTAATATAATATTCATATAAAACCATCATAAGTTGCACGGGGTTGTCATATCGTAATAAGTTCTGAATCCCAAACGTTTAAATGCATTACCGGTATAGACTACAACTGTGTATAGGTGAGGTAATAGTAACAGTGACTTAATTTTAGCTGGTTTGCTTTCACTCAAATACTAAACCGTGGTTGCAAGAAATTCAGTATGCATCAGCTACGACGTAAGGGAATTTCCTCCATGACTAGCCACATCAGCTCCCTGATATGAGTGAACTTGGCCATCAACCCAGCTAAAAGGGAGTTAGGGATACTGGTAACGCATCCTAGTACTGAAAATAACACTTACTGTAGGGTGAAGTATGTGAGAAGCTACAGTGAAGACGAGATCAATTCCAGTTACCTGGGAGAGTAAAGAATACTCTACGTTAGTACAACACAATAGTAAACCATTTTACATTAGCTCTCTTTTATGACTCACTCTCAGCTGAATGAAACTGTCTGACGTTCACTGGAATAAAATGCTTGTGAAAATGCAATTGTGAGGAGGTATTATTTACTGACCGATAGTGTAATTAATTCACTTTAATACATTATGGAGGGCCACTGATCTACGTGAACAAATCAAGAAAAGGCATGGTTCAAGACGAAAAGGACGCGGCCATTGTGAAGGCGAAATAAATAGAATCAAGAGCAGAATGACTATCAAGGAGGAATTAATGAAGGAGAAGGAAGAGTGAAGGAAAGTGAGAAAGAAGCATGGAGGAGTAGTAAGCAGTACAGGAGAGAGTGAAGGAAAATGATGGATAGGAGAGTAGCATAGGTAAGAATCAAAGGAAGGAAGAAATGTGAAGAGGGAAACAGAAAAGGAAAGACTGAGGGAAGGAGAAGTAAATTTAAGGGGAGAGGAGGAAAGAGGGAAGGAGAGAATAATAATGATGGAGAGGGAAGCAGCAAAGGAAAATCTGAAGGACAATGCCATGCCCAAGCGAAGCAAGGTTACCCTCGAAATTAGAATAGTTAGTTTGAGATTTTGCACCCCGTCACATTGTCAACGGCACAGATGTTACACTCTTCATTCCAATCTCGCCTAAAATTACCCTCTCTGCACCTTCGATGCTGATTTGTAACAGCAGCTTAGCACTAGAATATGATGCATGTCACAAAGAAATGCTCAGGAAAGCAAGTAGAACCGCAGTATTATATTTTCCTGACCGTGAGCCACGCGAAAAAGTGAAATATGACGAAAATCTGGGCCAAGTTAACATAAAAGACTAAAGTAATTTTTAACCCCTTGAATCAGATGACGTATTCTGCTGGTATACAAATGATGCCTCTAGATTACTAATATTAACATTAACGGAGACCTTAGGTAGTGAAGTGGTCTGCGAAGCCTATAACTAACCCGTCTAGTTCCAAAGTCTCTTCTAAAATAAATAAAATGGCTTGGATGGATCAATAATAATAGGCCTAATAATAATAATAATAATATTATTATTATTATCATTATTATTATTATTATTATTATTATTATTAATGAAACAAGCATTCGGGGGCTGAATGCTAATCGCCCGCCAAAATATGTTGTTGGATACGGTGCAAGTTACTTACACACCCAATCTGAAGAAAATTGGCAAAACTCTACGGAATCTAGTCACCGCGTTTTGCAAAACGCCAATCTATATTAAAATGAAACAAAAGCATTCGGGGACCAAATGCTAATCGCCCGCCAATATATGTCACTGGATAAGGTACAAATTACCTACAAATTAAATCTGAAGAAAATTCACAAAACTCTACGGAATTCAGTCACAACGCTTCGCAAAAAGCCAATCCTTATAAAAAAAAACAAAAAAAAAAAAAACATGGCGGCTGGCATTCCGCCGTCACTAATCAAATCCACACCAAAAGTAATGGCCTTCTCCACATCCACATGGTTGCTATTTCCCGAAGGTTTGGTGAAAATTCGTTCACAACTTTTCGAGATGTGTTGAGAACACACACACACACACACACACACACACACACACACACACACACACACACACCAGACGCTGGCAAATATTATTACACCGCCTTGCTATAGGCGGGCAATAAAAATATATATATATACATAGGCCTATGGTGGCTGGCATTCGGTTGCCTTGGATCAAATCCTCCCCAAAAGTAATAGGCGTTTCCTCATCCACATAATCGGTATTTGCTGAAGATTT
Source organism: Coenobita brevimanus (assembly GCF_032717465.1). NCBI lineage: Eukaryota > Metazoa > Arthropoda > Malacostraca > Decapoda > Coenobitidae > Coenobita > Coenobita brevimanus. The sequence continues at coordinate 63,134,873 of NC_136954.1, read as the reverse complement.
GGTGACAATTCGTCCTCAACTTCCTCAACTTTTCCGAGATATGTAGGGAACAGATGTACACACACACACACACACACACACACACACACACACACACACACACACACACACACACAGACGTTGGCAAAAACATTATCGCTCCGGAGCCTGGCAAAAGGTGGGCGTTAATAATAATAAGAATAATACTAATTATACTACTAATAATAATCATAACAGGTAATGTGTGTAATGACGTTAAGGGAGTGGGTAAGACATAAGACATGCCCTTGGTTAGCGACCGTGTTCACAGCCTCGCCACCACCCCATCCCAGATCTGAATCCAGGTCAGACTGTCTGCCACTTCATTAGTTTGCAAAAATCCCCAAGGACCCCCTTCATTACCTCCCTCTCCCTCCCCACCCCCTCAAAAAAATAATATACAGCTTGACATTTCACCAGCCCTCAAAAATTCCAAGGACCCCCTTCATTTACCCCCCCCCCTCCCCCAAAAAAAAGTAAAAAAATCATACCGCTTAAATTTCATTAGCCCTCAAACATCCCCGAGGACACACTTCATTAACACCCCCTCCCTCCCCCCAAAAAAATCAGCATATAACTTTACAAAAAATCCTATACAATTAACAACAGAAGGTCCTCACCCAATGCAACACCTCACATCAAAACACCTCACTCACACAACACAGGCCATCCTTCAACACAGCCTTGAATAAAGAGATTTGGGAGTAGCCGGTTGAAGTGTCTAGGCTTCCTACACTTCATCAGCTTTTTTTTCAGGTCAGCCTCCAGCCATGAATAGCAGCAGCAGCAGCAACAACATGAACATCATTAACAGCAACAAAGGCCTAATTAATTACTGGGCAAATGAGGAAGGCTAGAGGTGAAGGAGAAGGAAGTGACGCATGAAGGAGCTCAAGAAAGGAAGGGGCAAGAGAAGAAAAATCAGTGAAGGCGCTTGAAAAAAAAAAATGACTGAATGAAGGTAACATGGTGAAAATGAGTGAACAACCCCCTTCAACCCGAGGACAGTTTTGTATCTTATTCTTGCTACCATCAAATAATTTCATTTAGCTTTGGGGAAAATTTTTGAGCTGAAGAGGTTATATACAGCCATACAATCCCCTTCAGTAATAAAGAGCCTTCCTAAATCAATCGTCTGGAGGCTGAAAAATTACATGATGTCACTGTAGCGATGGAGTTACAGTGATTCTGGAGAGAAGTAAAAAAAAAATCAAGAAGAAATAATTAATAGTGATGGAGAATAGGGATGGAGAAAAATAAGGAAGGAGAGAAGGACAATGTGGAAGAGATGAAAGAGACAGGAGGAAGAAATAAAGGAAAGACAGCACAGAAGAAGGGTGAAAGGAGAAAATAGTAGGGAAGCAGGAAGGAAAGGGAGTGGGTGGAAGATGGATTAGGGAAGGCGACATAAGGAAAAAGGGAAAGGGAAAAAAAGGGATGAGAATAATGAAAGCCGATGAAAAAAGGGAAAGATGAGAAGGATGAAAAGGAATGAAGGAAAGCAAAGGAAAAAAAAAAAGGATGAATGTAAACGAGGGAGGAGGAACGCAGGGGAGAGAGAAAGAGGATAATGGACTGAAAAAGAATGAAAGGAAAGAATGATGATAAAGCATGAAGAAGGAATGAAAGGGGAGTGAAAAAGGAAAGATAAGGAAGAGAAAGGGAATGAAAGAAGTGGGAAAGAAGATAAAGCAGAGAGAAGGAATGAAACGAAAGCAGATAAAGGAGGAAGAAAGAATGAAGGGAGAGGGGGGGTGAGAAAATGAAAGTAGAGGGGGGGAAGAAAATACAAAGAAGACAAGGAGGAAGAAAGACTGAAAGGAGGGGGAAGGAAGAAAATGAAAGTAGAGGAGGGAGAGGAAGGGAAAGATGGTTGAGGGAATGAAAGAGAAAAAAAGACGATAACGGACAAGAAAATAAAAGTGAATGAAAGATGGAAAGGTAAAAGCAAGGTGATGGAGGGCGAGAAGAAAGGAAAGAGAAATGAAGGCGGGAAAAAGTAAATAATGGAAAAGATATTAAATGGATGAGAAAATGGGAAAACAAAAGAAGGAAGAATGAGAAATGGGAATGAACAAAGGAAGAAGAACAAAAATAAATGAGATAAGAAGATATGAGATAAAGGAAGAAAGAAGTAAAGCAAATGAAGGAAGGAAGGAGCGAAGGAAAAAGGAGGAGAAGGCAAGGTAAAGGAAGGAAGAAGAGAAGCAAAGGTAAAGTACGGAAGGAGAGATGGGAAGGTAAAGAAAGGAAGGAGAGAAAGGAAGGTAGAGGAAGGAAGGAGAGAAAGGAAGGTAGAGGAAGGAAGGAGAGAAAGGAAGGCAGAGGAAGGAAGGAGAGAAGGGAAGGTAAATGAAGGAAGGAGAGAAGGGAAGGCTGAGGAAGGAAGGAGAGAAGGGAAGGCAAAAGAAGGAAGGAAGGAGAGAAGGGAAGGCTGAGGAAGGAAGGAGAGAAGGGAAGGTAAAGGAAGGAAGGAGAGAAGGGAAGGTAAAGGAAGGAAGGAGAGAAGGGAAGGTAAAGGAGGGCAGGGGAAGAGGGAGGGGGAGGGCTAACTCATATGAACCAAAGTTATCTGGAGACTTGGCATCCCCTCTCTCCTCCCTTACCTCACACCCACCCCTCTCTCTCTCTCTCTCTCTCTCTCTCTCTCCTTTACTTCCTTCTTTTAATTTTCCTGTTTCCTTCTCCTTTTTTCCTTTCTGTTTTTCTTCACCCTCCTGCTTTTCTATCCTTGTCTGTAATCCACATAATAATTCTGCTAGTTAGAACATTCCCAATAACAGCTTAGAAAGGACAAAAAAGTATGTTCCTGTTTCCTTTCCTTTGTACCTTCCTCAAATGCCTTTCTCCCTTCCTTCCTTCCTTCTTCCCATATATTTCCTCCTTCTCTCCCTGGCCTTCTCTCCATATTTTTTCTTTTGGTCCGTTATTCTCCCTCACTCATGTGTCTTCTCATTCATCCATTTCTTCTCTCCTTCTTATACCCATCCTTCTTTCTTCTCTTTTTGCCGGGATGGAAGGAGGAAATAAACAGAAAGTGGGAAGGAAGTAGTGAAGGAAAAGGGGGGCATAGGGGGAAGGTAGACGGAAAGAAAAGGAAAGGGATGAAATGGAGGAAGGACGGAAGGAAGAGTTAACAAAAAGGAAGGAAGGAGGTGAAGTGAGAAAGAGAAGGAAGAAAGAAGGATGGCTGGATGGAAGGAAAAGAAAAGAAGAGAGAAGAGAGGGAGAGAAGGGAAAGGAGGGGAAGAGAAGGAAAGGAGAGAGAGAGGGAGGGAGGGAGGGAAGGAAGGCATAACTGTGATGTGTTGGGTCTGATCTATTACCGTCCTGACCTCCTTCCTTCCCTCTTCCTCCTTCATTCCTTCCCTCCCTCCTTCCTTTACTCCATCCATGTCTCATCTCTATTGTATTATATTTAATCTTTTTATTACCTTCCTTTTTCATTCACTTCTACCCTCCCTTTATCAATTTCTATATCTCTTCTTCCCCCATTTCTTAGCCCATTTTCCTTTTCTTTACCTTACTTTCCATTCCATTTATTCTCTCTCTCTCTCTCTCTCTCTCTCTCTCTCCTTACTTCTATAATATTCTTTCCTTTTCTTTCCACTCCATCACTCCTCATCTTTCATTACATTTCTTATTTCATTTTAAGTAAGGAAACAGCAACAGGTCTAATAGCCACTCGTCCTCATTTTTCCTTCTTCCCTCCTTTATTCTGTCTTCTTATTCTCCCTCCCTCTCATTTCTTTCTCTCTTTTTCCTCTATGATCCCTCTTTCCTTCTGCCACGGCATCGTCTTTCTCCTTCCTCTTCCCAATCTTATCTTTGTGCAACATACATACATATATATTTCTCTCTCTCTCTCTCTCTCTCTCTCTCTCTCCATCCGGCCATTTCTCACCTCCCTCTCACCTCTCCGTACCTCCTCCCTCCCATTTCCCCCGTTCTTTCATTCTTGGCATTCCAGGGTCCCTCCCTTTGATGAGAGAGAGAGAGAGAGAGAGAGAGAGAGAGAGAGAATACATACACATACTGTAAATAAACAGATAGATATGGATGTATGAGATAAAAGATTTTAATGATAACCTAGCTTTTAGTGCCAATTGTCTTTTAATTCATAACTCTATCTATCAATCTATCTATCTATATATTTGATAAAAGATTTAAAAAAAAACCTTACTTTTAGTGCCAACTGTCTTAATATATAAATCTATCTACCTATATATACGGTGTGTGTGTGTGTGTGTGTGTGTGTGTGTGTGTGTGTGTGTGTGTGTGTGTGTGTGTGTGTGTGTGTGTGTGTGTGTGTGTGTGTGTGTGTGTGTGTGTGTGTGTGTGTGTGTGTGTGTGTAGCCTAAATAATGTGACCATCTGAGAGCTAGACAATGATAAACTGGCCGAGAGACGGATAAACAGATCAAATCAGATAAAAATATTGATACAAAGGATGGACACCTCGACAGCGCGCAGAGAGAGAGAGAGAGAGAGAGAGAGAGAGAGAGAGAGACAGACAGACAGACAGACAGACAGACAGACAGAAAACGACGGCAACAACTTAGGGACAGAGCCATCACAAGAGAATGACAGAGACAGCTCAGGGACACAGCCATCACACTCTCTCTTCACCCTGCCAATCAGATCACAGAGACAAGGGGTTGGGGGGGGGGTTGAAGGGGAGAAAGAGGTGGGAATGGGGGGGGGAGAGAGAGAGAGAGAGAGAGAGAGAGAGAGAGAGAGAGAGAGAGGTGGAGGTAGGGGGAGGCCGAATGGAAGGGGAAACAGTAATACAGAAAGAGAACTAAGGGTATGGGCGGTAGAAGGAAAAGGGAGGGAGGGAGAAAATGAAAAAAAAAAATGAGGAACATGGAAAATAAGAGAATATGATGGCAGGGAGAGATGGAGAGTAAGGGAGGAGGAGGACAAATCATTAATAGAAAATGAAAAGGAATGAAGGAATGAAAGAGAGGAGAGACGGAGATTGAAGAGTAAGACTATGAGAAGGGTGAGAAATGGGAAGGGTGAGAAATGGGAAAGGGAGAAAAGATGAGGGGAGGGAGAGGGGTTGAAGAATAGGAGGTGAGAAACAGAAAGGGGAATAGTAATAAAACAAGAGTAAGAGGAGAGAGGAGCAGAGGAGAGGGAGAGAGAGGGGATGGAGCGAGGGAGAACGAAGGGAAAATGAGAGAGTGAGAGGGAGGGGGGCAAGATATAAACCTGAGAATAAGGGGAGAAGAGAAGGAAGGAAAAGAAGTCGATGGGTGAAAGAGGTTGCGAGAGAGAAAGAATGGAAAAGCTAGAGGGAGAATGGAAGGAGCGAAGGAAGGGAGGGCAAAAGAAAGGTAGGGAAAGAGGGAGGGTAAGGACATAAAAGAGAGTAAGGAGGAGAGGTGAAAGAATACATGGAAAGGGTGTGAGAGGATGAGAGGGAGGGAAGAGATATAAAGCGGGGTAAGGGAGGAGTAGAAGAGTGGAGGAGGAGGAGGAGGAGGAGACGTGCGAGAAGGGGGAAAAGGGCGATAGCTGGAAAGGATAAAAGGATGGAGTAAGAGACAATAAGAGAGGGAAAAATATATATAAACACAGCACACGGAGAGGCGAGAATGGACGAGGAAGAAAAGGGCGAAGAGAGGAAATACGTGGGAGAGAGAAAATGAGTCTAGGGAAAGAGAAGGACGAGGAGGAAAGGATGACGATGGGAAATGAGAAAAAGGGCAGGAAGAGGGAAAGTGTGAGAATGAGAGCGAGGGAAAAAAAGATATAAAACAAACAGTAAGAGGAGAGATGAGGGGAGACGGGGAGTAAGAGCACGAAGAAAATGAAAGGACAGGAGGAAGGTGGCGAAGGAGATGGTGATGAGAGAGAGAGAGAGAGAGAGAAAGAGAGAGAGAGAGAGAATGGAGAGGTGGGGTGAAGCAATGAGGAGGGAATTTAAAAAGGAGAAAGGCGCGGGAGGGGGGGGGGTGGAATGGAGAACTGGATAGATAGCGGAGGAGATGGAAAAAAGGAAGAAGGGGGCAGATGGGGAGAGACTGGGTGAAAGGGGAGGAGGAGGGAAGAGGGAGAGCAAGGAGAAGGATAGTGAGGAAAACAGAAAGAAGGGAGTAAGGCCAACAAGAAGAGGATAAAGGAAGGAGGGAGGGGAGGTGATAGAAGCTGGGGAGGGAGATAGGGAGACAGAGAGGGGGGGATACGAGAAAGGAATATGGAAAGAAGAGGGAATAACAGAATGAAAGGAAGGTAGGAGAAAGGAGGTGGGAGACAGGAAGGAAGATGAAGGGGATTAAGAGAGGAAAAAGGGAGAGAGAGCGAGGTGGAACACTGCCAACACGAGGTGGGGGAGGGGAGTGGGGGCATGAGAGAAGCAGGGAGAGAAAGAGAGAAAGAGAGAGAGAGAGAGAGAGAGAGAGAGAGAGAGGGGGGGGGGGAGAAGGTCAGCCAAGGGGAAGAGACGTGGGAGAGGGTAAAAGAGGTGTGAGGAAGGAGATGGGGAGGAGAGGGGAAGGGAGGATCTGAATGGTTCCATCACCCCCTCTCCTGATTGGATGCTTGTGTGTCGGAGGGGGTGAGGGTGGAGGAGGGAGAGGGAGGGTGAGGGTCGACGAGGGAGAAGGAGGGTGGGGGTGGAGGAGGTAGAAAAGGGGAACCTTGCATCTGAATTTGTGTAAGTGGGAGTGGATGTGAAAGTGGATGTGGATGACGGTATGAGTGACAGTGGGTGTGGGTATGACAGTGGGTGTGGGTGTAGTGACAGTGGGTGTGACAGTGGGCGTGGGCGTGACAGTGGGTGTGGGTGTGACAATGGGTGTGGGTGTGACAGTGGGTGTGGGTGTAGTGACAGTGGGTGTGGGCGTGACAGTGGGTGTGGGTGTAGTGACAGTGGGTGTGGGTATGACAGTGGGTGTGGGTGTAGTGACAGTGGGTGTGGGCGTGACAGTGGGTGTGGGTGTAGTGACAGTGGGTGTGGGTATGACAGTGGGTGTGGGTGTAGTGACAGTGGATGTAGGCGTGACAGTGGGTGTAGGCGTGGCAGTGGGTGTGGGTGTAGTGACAGTGGGTGGGTGGACACAAGGTGTGGGTGTGGGTGTAGTGACAGTGGGTGGGTGGACACAAGGTGTGGGTGTGGGTATAGTGACAGTGGGTGGGTGGACACAAGGTGTGGGTGTGGGTGTAGGTGTGACGGTGAGTGTGTGGTAGAGGGTTTGGGTGTGATGGTGGATGTGGGTGCGACATTGGTTGTGGGTGTAACAGACGGTGTGGGTGTGGCAGTGTATGTGTCGGAGTGAGTGTGTTTAGGTGTGAGTGCATGTGGGTGAAAGAGTGTGTGTGGATGTGACTGTGTGTGTGGGTATGACCGTGTGTGTGGGTGAGACTGTGTGTGTGGTCAGACAGTGGGTGTGGGTGTTACAGAGAGTGTGGGTGCAACAAGGTGTACATGTGGGTATACCAAAGGGTGTGAATGTGACAGAAGGTGTGCGTGTGGGTGTATGAGAAGGTGTGGGTGTGACACTGGGCAGGGGTGTAACGAGGGCGTGGATGCGACAGTGTGCGTGGTATGAGTGTGTGGGAAGGATGATGGTGGGTATGGATGTTAAGGTACAGTATGTGTAGGTGTAGATGTGTAAGTGGGTATGAGTGCATGCAAGAACGTGGGTGTGGGTGTTGATAAGATTGTCAGCGTGGTACCTCTGGGTGTGGATGTAAAAGTGGGTATGAGTATGACAGTGGGAAATGGTGCTTATAAGGGAGTCGGTGGGGTGCCGTGGTCGTGAGGGTGGTTGGGTATTGGTTTAGTCGTCTCGCGATCTGCTCAGAGTCTGGGGTCCGAAACCAATGCATGGCAGACATTTACTGTAGATTTTGGTATCGAGACCTTTTGATGAACACATGCCTAATTTGCACCGTGTCGATTATACTGATGATACACACACACACACACACACAGTCACTACACCTTCGTCATTCACTTGCATCACTCTCACTACATGGGCCGTTTCCCCATTAACACTTCACCAACATGGAGAAGAGTTAATTTAGCCGACCACTCTCTCTCCGACGGGGAGGGTCGGTTCCTGTACTGCGTCTCATATGGAATGTTAGTGTCACAGTGGCAGTGAGGGGGAGCATGACAGTGGGTGTGGGAGTACATGAGTGACAGGTGGTTAATGGGTTAAGATGAAAGTGTAATTGAATTAGTGTGTGTGTGTGTGTGTGTGTGTGTGTGTGTGTGTGTGTGTGTGTGTGTGTGTGTGTGTGTGTGTGTGTGTGTGTGTGTGTGTGTGTGTGTGTGTGTGTGTGTGTACAAACTAAAGTCCATTCCCTGAGGCTCAGCATCCCTTCAGCTTACAAAAGACAGCGAAATGCACCTTCACATGTCAGCACTTAGGCTCTTAATACCGTACCATCTTGCCACATACACTACGCCTATCTGATTCAGGACTGGTGTGACTGCACTCTCAGGCTTTTTGGACTCACTCTCGGCTCAGTAATAATGATGTTCGCTACAAACAATGAACTCCTCCACTACGATGACGCCTCTCTATTTTCGAAACCGTCAAACGATTTTATCCAGTAAAGACAGAGCCTGACTTCTGTGTGTTCAGGCTTATCTATTCATATCACTCTGAGACAGAATTATTAAACTGGAGGAGTTAGATACAGCCTGCAGTATACCCCTTCATTACAAGAGGACCTTCCTTAAATGATGACAATCGTCTGACAGTAACAAAAATATAATACGAACGAATGTCATAGGATTGAACAGGCTGCGGAAGAAATGTTTAAAGATGTTTTCCAGTAGGTTTTCATTTATGCGTCTGTTTCATATTTTTATAACTACAGCCGAAAGCAGGAACACTATACGATATACGGAATACAGTACAAATATATCTCCCCAACTCACTTCAGCTTGGTTGAGGGTCAAAGTTGATTTGACTATATTGTGTTTAACTTGGCCCAAAATCACCGCGACTGTACCTTGAATGCTGAGTGGTAGCAACGCATTAATACTAGAATATGCTGCTAATCACAAAAATGTGTTGTGGAAAGGCTGCAGAGCTCTACTACTTTCTTGTTCTGCCAATGAATTAAATGAAGTAAGGTGCAAAAGGACAAAACTCCGGGCTACGCTAGGGTAAAAAAAAAAAAAAAAAAAAAAAAAAAGTATATATATATAATACCCAGAGAATCACTCCTGCCTCGCAACTAAAGCACAATTCCTTGAAACCGCGAAATTAAAGTTGTGATAGTGACCCAGTTCCCTCAGATGACAACAAACCGACTATTGGAACGACTAAATTATTTATCACTTAATGGAAAAATGCGACCAGTGTAAACGTTCAGTTATTCACCTGGTGTCAGATACTTTTTTGAACGAGTATACCATTCACCCTCTCACGGTCGGGACAATTCTAGCATTCTGTATCAGTTACTGACAAGCGAGTTTATTCAGCTGAAAGTGAGTCCTTATCAACATCTCACTGTCGGGGTAACTCTACGGTTCAGTTCCAGCTAATGCCAGACGATTTTATTAAGCTGAGAGATTTCTATTGGACCTCTCACGGTCAGGGAAACTCTAGTATTCTCTTCCAACTACAGACAGACAATTGCATTCAGCTCAGCCACAGGGGCCTGGATAAAGAAAGGTTGAGCTTGAAGGCTGTAGAATGGCTGGCTGATTGCCGGGGGTTGGAAAAGTAAGTAAGTGTGTGTGTGTGTGTGTGTGTGTGTGTGTGTGTGTGTGTGTGTGTGTGAGGGGGGGGGGGCGAACGGTAAATGGGTTGAAGTGGCTATGATTGTGATTTTATGGCTGGGGGAGGAAAGAGGCGATAAAATATTGTGGATAGAGCTGATGATGATGATGATGATGACGGGTGATGGGAAGGATGGTGTGAGAAGGAGGCAGAGGTGAGGTCAACTGGGGTGGAAAGGTGAAGATGGGGTAAGAGAAGGGCAATGGGTAGGGGTGGGAGAAAAGTGAAGAGTGAGCAAGAGAAAGAATGAGATGGATAAAGGAGGAGGAGGGAGGGGGGGAAGAGGATACCAGAGTGAAGGGGAATGAATAAAAACAAGAGAGGGAAGGGGAAGGAAAAGGTGAAAAGTGGGGAAGAGAGGCTGAAAGAGGTGTCAGGTGGCGGAGGGAGTAAGAAGGAAGGGAATAAGACGGGAAGATGAACTGTGGGGTAGGGGGGAATCGGACGAAGGGAAGAGGCTGAAAGGCGATTGATGGAAGAGGAAAAGAGAGGAAGAGAAAGGAGACGGGGGAAGGGGGAGAGAAGGATAGAAAAGAACAGGGAGAGAGTGAGAGGCTAAACGGGGGTGAATGAAATGAAGAGATGGGTGGATGACGTGAAGGAAGGCATGGGGAAGACGTGAGAGATGTAAGGATGGAAGGAAAAAGGGGAGGAGACGGAGGTTGAAAGGGGGTGATGGAGGGCAAGGTATGAGAAGGTGGAAGGTAAGGACAGAAGGGATGAAAGATAGAAAAAGGGACAGGAAAGGGACGGAGGATTACGATAAGCGATAGATGGCAGGTAATGAGAACTGACAGGAGAGATAACAAGAACTGGATAACGCAAGGAGGAGGAGGAGGCCGAGAGAGAGAAGCTAGAGACAGGAAAGATGAGACTGAGTGATGGAGGGGCAGGGCAGGAGTGAAGAGGGTAGGATGGGGAAGGGATAAGTGGCTGGGGAAAAGAAATAAGAAGGGGGCAGAGGTGGAAAGTCACGAAGAGAGAGGATTGCGGAGGGATGGAATGAGGGGTGAGGTAGGGTAAAGGATAAGGGAGTGGGGACAGGGAGGAGAGAGACAGAAGAGGGGGCCGGCGACGAATGACAGTTATGAGGGGAGTGGAGATGAGGGAGGGTTGGGTGGGGAGAAGACACGGGGAAGGAGATGGGGAAAAGGGGTGGGGAGGAAAAATAACGAGGATGAGGGAGGACACTGATGGGTGATGGGAGGGAGGTGGTGATAAGAGGGAGGGAAGGGTAAGGAAACTATAGGGAAACCATACGAAGAACCTCTGCAAGAGCTGAAGCTGTCTGAATGCCAGGGGATTTAATTCAGATATTTACATTTTTTAAAGGACATGACAATATGGTAGTCGATGTGCACTTCACAGCAGACGGTTGTGATCCCCGAGGTAACGGATGTAACTGATGTAAAACTATTGGCAAACATTTCCCGTCAAATTAATTATCTTTCTTCTTCAACGGGTTATAAACATATGGGATATGTTGCCGAGAATGTGGTGGCCAGCAGTACAGTAATAACATTTAAAAGTCGCTTAGATAAGTATGTAGTTTTGGATCCCCAACGTGCCATATTCATGGATGAATAGAACGAATAACTGAATTGAAAAGTTATTTTCTTCTCTTTCAGATAATGATGAATACAGCATCTGTACTACAGTTTGAAATGAAAGTTACTTTCCCCAAACGGATTAAGAAAATATATTATAGTTTTACCATACAATCATCCTACGAAATTTCCATGATAGTTTCTCCATGCTCCATGATGGTCCTCGCGGTTTGTTTGTTTGTTTTTTCTGCCGGATTCGGATGGAGGGTTCAGTGTGTGTATGTGTGTGGGGTGGGGGGTCTTGCTTTCCTATCCTAACCTACTTAGAATTAAATATGGTATTCTCTCTAAAACGCACCATCAGGCGGATTACTAGGTCAGTTGCTGTTTGTTTTCCTTTGTACCCCATTGTGATGAGGATGGAAAAGGGACGGGGGCGGTAAAATGACAGGGAGAGATGCTGAAAGGACGTGATATCAGAGAGAGAAGGGGTGAGGAGGAAGAGGATGGGAGAGAGGAAAGGAAAAGAACAGTGGAGACGATGGGTGATGAAATGGAGTGGGGAGAAGAAGGGGGAAGGGGAGGATGAGGGATGGCAGACAGTGATGGAAGGGAAGGGATGAGAAAGAACAGGCACTGACAGGAGGAGGGTGGGGAATTGGAGGGATGAGACAGGAGGGAAGAAAAGAGGTGAGAGAGAGAGAGAGAGAGAGAGAGAGAGAGAGACGAAAGCGGAGTTGAGGATAGGAATGCTGTTGGTGGTGGTTGTGGTGCAGGGATGAGGCGGAAGAGATAGGGTAAGAGGAAAAAGACAAAGGGAACGGGAGAGAGAAAAGGGGAAGAGGAAGGAGAAGATGGGAAGCGGGAAAGAGAGAAGATGGGCAGCGAGAGAGAGAGAGAGAGGGGGGGGGGGCGATGATGTGGGAGGAAGGGATTGATTGAGGAGGAGGACGGGGAGGAGGAGCAGCGAGGGAAGACTTGGCAGAGTATCGAAAAGAAAGGAGAAAAATGAGGGGGAGGGAGGACGAGGATAAGGAGGAGATGTCTACGGAGAGAAGGAGCGTGACTTGGAGAAAGAAATGGAAGGGGGTGAGAAAAACTGGAGAAATGCAAAAGAAAAAAAAAAATCTATTATCCCTTTCACTACAATGACTCGTAATTTATTCTCCCTATCTGCCGTGTGTGTGTGTGTGTGTGTGTACACACACACACACACACACACACAAATATATATATATATATATATATATATATATATATATATATATATATATATATATATATATATATATATAAACTGGGAGTGACTTTCGAACTATGGCTGTCAGATGTAGCCTTCGTCAGCTCCTTCGCTGTTAAAATGATCCTCGAAACTAAGTAAAATCGCCCGGCAGCAGACAAAATCAAACTAAAAAAATAATCATAATAATCAACGTGATTATCCAATTCAGCCTTTATTCTTGTTGCTGCCAAAGTACTACAGTCAGCTTGGGAAAACACCTTACTATTGGGGGAGTTAATGCGGGCAACACCTGACCCCACTAATTTGAAATATCTTTCTTGGCTTGAAGAACATTGTCGGGATATAACAAGAACATTCTTCTTTACTATCCTCGTATCATTCTAGAAATCTAGTCACTATTAGGAGCTGCCTACCATTAACCATCCCGCCTACTTCAGTTATTCCCTTACTTCATATTTGCATCACAAAACTCAACGGACCCCAGGGAAACGGTTTACTCCTTTACAGTGCGAAATTTTTAAACTTTAAGGAATGTTAATGGCACAAGCAATAATAAAAACAGGAGTCAACGTACTGAAGGTTTAACCACATCATTCTCAAGACGTATATTTTATACTCGACTCTTGCTACTTTCACACGAATTGATAAAGCTAAGAAAAGACTTTAGGAATTGGAGGGGTTAGATACAGTCTAAAATTTGTTTAGCACATGATGTCTTTCCACAGTTAAATACAATTGTCTGGAGTTAGCAAGGCTACATAAACCTACGTCTCTGGGTTGTTGCGGTGAACCCGGGCTCGACACAGCGTGAACCTGGTAGACTGTAGGCTTATATGACAGGGCTATCCAACAACTCCGGAAGCAGGGCGGAATTATGACACTCTGATTAACGAAACGGCCATACATTACTTTACCTGTATTGATTCCCTCTACCTAAACACTCGTACACACATACAAAAAGAGATACTCATATAGTATTTGCCTTTACATTTTCCGCTAAATATATACATAAAATGATACACACAAAACTTTGTGTTACGCTGGTTTATTTATTTTCTTTCTTCTGAGTCGGCAAAAGGACCAAACAAAAACGACTGAAGGGCCGGATTTGACCCGCGGGCCGCCAGTTGCACAGCCCCGCTATACCAGTACAATTACGCACCTCCTCCTGCAGTCCGCCGTCCACTAGGGATATGAAAGGCGATGTGGAACGTTTGTATAACGGGCAGCGGAGTCGCCCGCTTATATCGGTGCCATCACAAGAAGGCGTTCCTCTCTAGGACCAAGTCGTTGGGCTGAAACGGTTAATAGGAAGTGGAGCGAGACAAAGAGAATGGAAGAACACAATAGAGAGCGTGAAAAAATAGATCCATTAATTCTCCCCCGGCTATTGTTCTTGGCCTCTAGGGTGAGGTACGACTAGGGTGTCTATTGTTAAGAATATGAATAGGCTATTAAACCTTTCAGTACGATGACATTTTTAAGTGGGCTAAATGAAAAGGGCTCTCCCCACCATGAAAGGGTTAAGAGTTACTGCAGCTACGCCCACAATTTCCTATGACCCAAATGAAGGCCCAATGGGCGTTACTGTATGCTGAATATAGTAAATATCTCTATCTTCAACCGGTGTCAACTTATAGCCCTCTGAAAATCCGTGACCTTGATTTTGACCTTTCAGGGTCACTCGATTAAATCCAAAATTTATACACTTCCTTCTGAGACCAATGCCCACATATCCTGAAAGTTTCAAGTAGTTTCATTCAGCCGTTTTTCCGTAACGTTGCTTACAAAGAAACAAAGAAACTCGACCAAAAACAATACCCAGCCGGATTCCGTTCCAGGTAAGGTATAAATAAAACAATGTATCTATCCACCTATAGCCAGACACCATAATCCCGTATGGAGTAGCTGTTTGTCTTTGAGTTAGGTGCTTTTCGGAAAGGGGCACTAACCCTCCGCCAATCCACTTGTCGACACGAAGGGAACAAGAAGGATTGGCTACATGGTTGTCACCCAGCACTGTAAATGGTTTCCTGGCTTACAGGAAACCATTAGGCATGTAACTCAATGTAAAGCAACCTGAAAAGAAGAGTAATACAAAGTGACAGGAAAAACAAGAGAAATAGGAAATGAGGAGGGCACACACACACACACACACACACACACACACACACACACACACACACACACACACACACACACACACACACACACAAAGAAAGAAAAAGAAAGATAAAGGTGAAGGAGTAGGCAGCATTCCATCAAGTGAGGGATAATGGTCGCTAGCACCTTCTAAAATAAAATCAATTATAATAATAATAATAATAATAATAATAACAACAACAACAACAACAACAACAACAACCCTTTATCAAAGACGTATCCCCACCATGTGGTAAAGAATATACGGATATTCACTAATAAGTATGGCAATTTCATTTATAGAGGCATCGTATACTAACGGTGGGGATAATATGAAACTCTTCGGTATCGGCCCGCCAAGTTTCATTTCAGAGTACTTGTGCAGGTTGGCATGAAATCTCCAGCAGACACTACTAACATTTTTTTTTTTTAATGGTCACAGCTCGTAAAATACAGACAGTATGTCAACTTTACATATACAGGCATCAACTACGACACATACAGTACTCTATCTTTCTGTGTGATATGAAGCCAACGCACCCCGTAGTTTCCGAAATACAGACCCGGATAGACAGATGGACAGACAGATTTTTCTTTATATGGCCATGGCTCGTAAAGACAATATGGTAATTTTACATATACGGGCACCAACTACGACACATACTGTATCTTTCTGTGTGATATAAACCCAATCCACCCGGTAATTTCCATGAGAGGCCAGGACGGCAAGACGGACAGATGGACGGACAGGGGCGATTCCTACATCCCCATTAACTGGAATAATGGCGGGGGTAATAAATAATAATAACAATAACGATAATTATCTGGCGTTAGCTGGAATGAAATGCTTGAGAGGAAGCGGCCATTAGAGGGATACTTTATACTCTCCATGCTGTTGTTCTAGAGTGAGGCGTATGACTACGGAATTATTGATAAAGTACGATGACTGCCTTTTTCAGTTATCTTGCAATATATGTTTCACCCTAACTTGGCCCAGAGTCTCCTCCTTCTGCAGCTTATCTCACGTAACTCAGTGGCAAACAAAGCCCTTGCTACGCCTGCAGATCCTTTTCAGTGCACTTCTTCGAGACTTAGCACCACATTAAAGTGTTACAACTCAGTATTCAGGATAAAGAGACGGCACTTTTAGGTCGTGTCAGAGTAAGTTGAGTATTCCTCCAGTCGATTATATTTAAGGCGAGAGAAACTTTTCGAATTGGAGGAAATGGATACAACGTTCAACAAATGTTAACAGCTTATATTATAGCTGGATTTCATAACACACAGTAAAGAAGCAAAATGAAGAAAACAGAATTCTGGTTGTCAGATGTGATAAGATTAAACTCAAAATTACGTACTCGTTTTTGTGCGTTTAGCGACAAAGGAATTGAAGGGTGACTATAGCCAGTTGGGTTTCGCCTGACAACTAGGTCATTCTCATAGCTTGAAAAATAAACTGTGGTTGCATGGAACTTTATGAATCCTGGTTATGGGGTAAGTCCGAACTTCCTTGGTTACTAGACTCTTTTTTACTCTAACTTGGCTTAATATTACCATCTCTCCATCTAGTTTGCTAAGCTGTAACACTAAATAGGGTGCTTGTCAAGAAGACGTGTCATGGGAAGGATGAAATGCCGTAGTACTGTCGTTGTGCCACTGAGCTAAATATACTGAAAATGATGAAAATCTGGGCATATTTAAAGAATACTGTATAGTGAAGTCAACCCTCCAATCTGACTACACATGTCCACCAATTGAGCTGACAGGGGTTAGGAGTCTCTCTCAGGTGTGACAGAAAATGTACAATAGAGAGCGTGGGTGAAGACGAAAGAGAGTAGCTGCTTGACAAAGGAGGAAGAGAGAAGTGAAGGGAAGAACTGGAAGAGAGAGAATAAGGGTTAGAGGGATCGGAAGGATAGAGACGGAAAGAGGAAGACGAGAAGAAATGGGCAGGAGGAAGCTACAGAAGATGAAGGTGAAGGAGAGAGAAAGACCAAGAAGGAGGGGAATAAGGTGAAAAAAAAACAAGGAATGTGGAGAAGTGAGAAGAGAGTGTTCACACACACACACACACACACACACACACACACACACACACACACACACACACACACACACACACAGGAGGGGGAGGGGAAGGAGGGAGTGAGGATAGGAGAGGAAAGAAAAAGAAGAGGGGAGAAGTGATGAGAAGAGAAAGAGAAGGAGAGAAGAGGAGATGAAAAGAAAAGGGAAGAGGAGAGGAAGGGGGAAGGAAGGGGAGGGAACGGGAGAAGAAAGGAAGGGACGAGAGGAGAAACGGAATCAGCAAACACAGCAAACAAATAGGCCTACTCTGTCCCTGTTAACACTCTCTATTTACACATTCACACTACGAAATTGAAGCTACTGGACAGCACTGGAATATATCGGAGACCTAGCAAGTTTCCACGAATTGCCGGGGCGTGTTTAGTTTGTCAAGCGATGGAATTACGGATTTCTCTCTCTCTCTCTCTCTCGCTGTGTGTGTGTGTGTGTGTGTGTGTGTGTGTGTGTGTGTGTGTGTGTGTGTGTGTGTGTGTGTGTGTGTGTGTGTGTGTGTGTGTGTGTGTGTGTGTGTGTGTGTGTGTGTGTGTGTGTGTGTGTACATATTCTATCTCTCTAACCAAATCATCTACCTTCCCCTTTCTCCCAGCCACAAACAATCACATCACCTTATC
Organism: Coenobita brevimanus; assembly: GCF_032717465.1. Taxonomy (NCBI): domain Eukaryota; kingdom Metazoa; phylum Arthropoda; class Malacostraca; order Decapoda; family Coenobitidae; genus Coenobita; species Coenobita brevimanus. The sequence goes on along the minus strand of NC_136954.1, from coordinate 63,117,472 downwards.
GAAGAGGCAGGCTCATGTGATGAAGGTGGCGCATGTCTCCGCGTCTTATCTGGCCACACACTCAATAAAACACTTATGGGTGTTTTACAGTCCAACCCTCCTAATGACCAAACACTACTGAAGGTCAAGGGTCACGGGAAAGGTCAAGCAAGAACTCTGGGGCTCATGAGAGAGAGAGAGAGAGAGAGAGAGATTTAATGCTTCCTCCAGCAGGGAACCGGAGCCCAGTAAAGAGAAACACCAGTGGTCGTATGCACATGGATTATTCGCAAGGTTTTGGCTTCAACAAAAGTCATCACCAGCCATAACGAGAGAACTTATACATGAAAACACATACCATGGAATTTGTTTTCTTCCAATTTTATGCAATGATAAAAGTTTTCGCTCATTTTATTAGATCTAATTGCAGAATCTCTCTCTCTCTCTCTCTCTCTCTCTCTCTCTCTCTCTCTCTCTCTCTCTCTCTCTCTCTCTCTCTCTCTCTAGTGGCTGATGATGGCTTTTGGATAAGATCAAACGTCCCATATAAACCACAGATATCCCAGTACTGGTGTCTACACAGACACAGACACACAGACACACACACACAGACACAGACACACACACACACACACACACACACACACACACACACACATATACACACAAAATCTATCTATCCATATATATATATATATATATATATATATATATGTATGTATGTATGTATGTATGTATGTACAGTATGTATATATAAAACCTTGTGACAGCCAGCTTGGCAGGGAAGCATCCGGACGCATTTCCGTTTTTGTTTCCCTATATTTTTTGTGTATGTGTATGAGGGTAGGTGGGTGGGTGGGATGGGGGGAGTTTTACGAGTAGGGGATTGCCAACCCTTCGCTCCCGACCAAAGTACTTGCCTTCAACCAATACAGGGGAAGACGTGAGCAGAATCTTTTCTGCCTCTCTGCTATGGGATAGGGACGCCGTAAAACAGAAGGACCACCTTCCCTACCCACCAGCACTTACGGAGGGTAATGGAGAGAAGTGGGTGGATATAATCTTGGCAGTATTATGAGTTCCCGTCAATCATCTTTTCGTCATTCGTACTTCGCCAGCACTATCCCACAGCGAGGTATAGCGCGGATACAGAGTTACAGAGGCCTTCAAAAAAAAAGTTAATATGGGTCGGGTTCCGCCTATTTTTCTTACCCTTTCAGACCCGCCACTGAAAAATTTGCGGTAAAAAAAGAATTTGAATTGAAAGGACGAGGGCTCTGTGTGTGTGTGTGTGTGTGTGTGTGTGTGTGTGTGTGTGTGTGTGTGTGTGTGTGTGTGTGTGTGTGTGTGTGTGTGTGTGTGTGTGTGTGTGTGTGTGTGTGTGTGTGTGCGCGCGCGTAATAAAGTATGAAAGTATACCCAAGTTCACACATGCGCTCATTTGTTCCTGTCTAAATATGTTCGCTTTCGCCTCTCTAACGTGAAATATCTGTGTGCACAACTATGGTTTAGGGTATGAATTTATCTGTGTGCATGTGGATATATATGACCATGCCATTAAATTACAGACATGTCAGTGCATTTATGAGTGTTCGTGCATTTCTGGATGCGTGCAAGAATGTATACAACACATATATATATACAAGAGGGTATGTAGATGGGAAGTAGGAACAAGAAGGTAGGTAGTTATGTAGTAGGAATGTGTGTGTGTGTGTGACTGAATGCAAGTGTACATATGTGTGTATGAATGTACGCCTATGCCAATGCCAGTACATGTACAGAGAATTAATATCAGCGAATATATGCAGAGGCCTGTGGATTCATGTTCTGTCCATTCTACTAAATGCATGGGAATAGGAGCAACTGTGACTGTGAGTGTATATGTGTGTATGTGTGTTTGCCACTGTATGAGTTTATGTATGCGTCAGTGGGTGTTAATGTGCATGCTTCTGCGTGCTAGTGAGGATGTGCACAGCCGGGCGGGGCGGGGCAGAGGGGGGGGGGGCCGTGTGTGTGGTCTGTTTTGTGTGTATGGGTGTGTGTACACATATGTGTGGGTGCATGTATGTGCGGCTGTGCATGTATGTTCCTGTACGTATGCGTATGTATGTATGTGCACGTGTTTATCTGCGTGTGTGTGTGTGTGTATATATATATGTATATATATGTGCGTGTGTGTGCGTGTGTGTGTGTGCGTGTGTGTGTGTGTGCCCGCGTACGAATGTAAGTGCGACAGTGCGTGTATGTGCTAGTATATATGTGCAATTGTCCGTGCCTACGTGCGAATATATACATGTGCGAATATGTGTGTGTGTGTGTGTGTGTGTGTGTGTGTGTGTGTGTGTGTATGTGTCCCTAAGCCGTGAGAACTAACCACCACAGCACAGCACAGAACAGCATGGATTATCAGACTCTCTCGGGCTTTACACACTAAGTATGGCTCCACACATTTAATCATACAAACATTTCAGGGGACTTCAAAAGAGAGCTGGTTTATCTTCTTACAATGTATGTGTGTACGGATGGATGGATGGATGTACCTCCGCATTTATTCACACACTGCACTGGATGCAAGAGTGTGTGTTCATGCTTTTTTAAATCAATATATGTATGCATGTCGACTGCGAGTTAGTTTTAAGTTCTTTTAGGCAATGCATGTGTGTAGGACTGCTTGTATCTTCACATATACTGTACAGTACATACGCTCGTAACTACATACTTAAGCATTAATGTTCGTAAATAGGGATGAATGTATCTGATTCAATCTAGGCATTCCTGCAAGTGTGTGTGTGTGTGTGTGTGTGTGTGTGTGTGTGTGTGTGTGTGTGTGTGTGTGTGTGTGTGTGTGTGTGTGTGTGTGTGTGTGTGTGTGTGTGTGTGTGTGTGAACTCGTATATCAGTCTTTCTAAGTACCGTATTACTGTAGACAAATGTGCACAATGCATACACACATAAGTGTATGTGTGTTAGCTTATGGGCATTGGAACATACGTCAGTATACATGTGCGTGCTGTGGATCAAAGGAAACAAAAAAGAGAAAAAAATATGCAGGTCACTTGTGGAGATTTCACTGTCTGAAAAAATGTCCACATGATTCACCTCAAAAATGCACAATGGAGAGAGAGAGAGAGAGAGAGAGAGAGAGAGAGAGAGAGAGAGAGAGAGAGAGAGAGAGAGAGAGGAAGCAAAAAGTCTTAAACGTGCAAAATCTTTACTTGCAAAGAATAATAACTGAATTGCCAAACTGTGTTAACGTGTGCGTGTAATAATTATGTATATGACTTCATATGTACGTAATATATATTGGCCTACGTACTGTGTATGTATATATGTATGCATGAAAGTACATACGTACACGTGTGCTGATATGTATACGTGTTCTATTCATGAACACCTGCGCCTCCTTCCCCATGTTATCCAGAAAAAAATTAAAAAAAATGCGGTCACAGCTTGTCGGGATTTGTTCGAGAGAGAGAGAGAGAGAGAGAGAGAGAGAAGGAGAAATGTAAAGGTCGTATACGTATGTGTTATTCGTGAACTCCTGCGTCTCCTCCCCCATGCTTGCTTTTACAGTCCTAAAAAGAAAATAATCTGAGGTCACTGCTTGCCTGGTTTTGTTAGAGAGAGAGAGAGAGAGAGAGAGAGAGAGAGAGAGAGAAATTAAGTGAATGTGTAAGACTGGGGTAAGAGGAGGGGAGTAGTGGGGTGGGGGAGAACTAATAAAATTAAACCCCTCCCCTTCACCACCCCAATCCTTACCCCCACCCCTCCCCATTCTCTCAACCTTCCTTTCTGCTCCTTCCCCGTCCCCATTCCTAACCCTCCTCCCCTCATCCCTCAAACACCCTTCCCCTTCCCGCTCCATTCTTCAACACCCCTTCCTTTCCCCTCGCTCTCCCTCCCCCCCTCCCCTTCATCCTTCAAAAGCCTTCCCCTTTCCCCCTCCTCAAAGCCTCTTCCTCCTAAACCTCTCCAAACACAAGCCTATGACGTCATTCACTTTGACTGTTTGTGTAAGTGTATGTTGTCCTGTTTTTCTGTATGTGGTAATGTGATTGTCTGATTCTGTATTATGTCTCTATATGCATTATGTATAAATGTATGAGAGAGAGAGAGAGATAAATGTGTGTGTGTGTGTGTGTGTGTGTGTGTGTGTGTGTGTGTGTGTGTGTGTGACGTCATTCGCCCACGCAAATCCATACACAGACAGACAGACGCTGGCGATAATTTTCAAGTTCCCCCTCCCTTTGTTGATGCGAAGCGAGAGAAAAAGGGAGAGGCGCTTTCGGTAAAATGTGAAAGTGGGAAAATTAGAGTGGGCGGAATGAGAAAAAGGATTACTCCTGGGGATTAAATGTAAGAAGTGAAAAAGCGAGGGAGACAGAGAAATGTGAGAAAATTAAAGACACTGGGAGAGAAATAAAAATGTAAGAAAGTGAGGGGGACAATAAAATGCAGAAAACAAGATATAAAAATAATGCATAAGAAAAAAAAGCAAAAACGTGACGGAGAGACAAAATGAGAAAGTACGGGACAGGTATTCAATGCAAAAATATGAGAGTGGGGTAGAGATGACCCTGATCTGTCTGACCGAGCAGACTCGTCGACCACAAGAAGGCAACTGTTTCTGGGGTCGTCCTACAAGTACAGTACAAATCATAAATCGTCTAAGGATCTGACGCCCCTTTGCGGCAGACAGCGCCTCACCAGGATCGGACCAGCTTCCTTCCCTGGGTGAGGTGCAGGAAATTAAGAGCTGTTATGGTTCCCGGGTGGACGCCACTGCTGCACCACCAAGTGAAAAATTGGATGAATCAAAACACTTAACCCATGAATATTTGGGCCATCATCATCCTAGATCCCTCTCACCCTATGTGTTACTGAAAAACAAGGTTAGGATGATAATAATGCATGACTAATGACGACGACGACGACGACAGACATATTCTGGCTACGCATCTGAATAACTCTGCATAATAATTCATAAGACAATCGTGGTGCTTGAAGGGGACATCGTTCACATGGTGGCTCCGATATAACTGGGTGGCTTCGCTGACCGGTTACAAAAACGTCACTCAGTTTCATCCCTACTCGCCGGATGGAGGATGGTGAGCTACAAGAGAACGGTAGCTTCAACTGCAGTCCACTAGTTTCACGACTCAGATCAGCAAAAGACGACAACCATACTGGAGTCGTCCACATACTCATATCAATGGTAACAGCAACAACAGACCCATATTACCCATGCCACTGAGTAGGAACCCGAGGCTTGGCTGTCACGGCCTCTTGGAAATTTAACCCTGGTTACCGCCTAACGATTTTATTCAGCCGTGGGAGACTCCTGCCCAAATGTAAAACCCTTCTGGGAACGTCCTCCTGTTTTACCCAACTGCAATTATGGTACTGCTACACGCTTTTATTTACTCATTATTTATCTATTTATTGAGAGAGAAAGAAAGAAAGAGAGAGAGAGAGAGAGAGAGAAATGTGTGTGTGTGTGTGTGTGTGTGTGTGTGTGTGTGTGTGTGTGTGTGTGAGAGAGAGAGAGAGAGAGAGAGAGAGAGAGAGAGAGAGAGAGAGAGAGAGAGAGAGAGTTTAATAATGGCACCCCAAAATAGTGTCGTTACTACACTGAAGGCGTTATGGGTTCGTGACCAGCCTACGTTCCTGGTGGCACTACATGAACGAAATGCCTCATGCCGTTCCTCAGGGACTTAAATCTGCATGTGGGACATGGCCATTTCTCTCTAAATATGGCTAAGACTTTACTCAGCACTGAGAAGAGTTTTGAACTGGAGGGATTGGATATACAGTAGCTACTATTAAGTCCATCATTACTACGACTATACTTTGTACACTTTAAATATACTCGTTTTCTTACCTGCCATTAAATCCATCATTACTACGAGTATACTCTGAACACTTCAAATAAACTCGGTTTCTTAGCTACCATTAAATCCACTATTATTACAAGTATACTCTGTACACTTTAACTATACTCGTTTTCCTAGCTGCCATTAACTCCACTATTACTACGAGTATACTCTGAACACTTTAACTATACTCGTTTTCTTAGCTCCCATTAAATCCATCATTACTACGAGTATACTCTGTACACTTTAATCGTTTTCTTATCTGCCATTACATCCACCGTTACTACGAATATACTCTGTACACTTTGACTACAAACGTTTTAACCTAACTTGACCTAGATTTTCGTCCTTTTGAAGCTTACTTGACGGTGCAGAGGCAGAAAGTCAATACTATAGCTCTGTATCCATTTCATTGCAGTTCTTTGTCATTAATGGTCTAAAGTTAATCTATTCTTTAAACTCAGCGTTGATGATGGCGAGATGGCAAATTTATGCCTACTTAGAGAAAAAGGGCTATAGGTGTAAAACTGCCATTCTACCATTTTTAATGCTGAGGTGTAACAAAAGATTAACACTAAATTATGGTGCTATAGTCACGAACAAGTGCTATGGAAAAAATGCCGGGGTACTGTACTAGTCTGCCCCAGAGCTACGGAAACTCAAATGCAAAAAGACATCTCGGCATAATTAAAATGAAGGTAATATTTGGATATTTCCCTAATTCCTTCATTCCGATGACGTATTTTTCATTTGATTCTTACCTTCGGACGATTTTGCTAACCATAAATTTTCGAACTACAGGTACTAAAGAAAACTGCATCTAACCCCTCCAGTTCGAAAGCTGCCTCCTAAGCTGAATAAAATCTTTTATAAGTAGCAAGAATATAGTAGGGGAAATGCGCCATGGGACTGAAGGGGTTTACTGAAGAGAATAGCCCGCTGGAAACCTGATTGAAAATGTAAATGACGTCATCATGGTGAATTATGAGTGAGTGTGCGAGACCAAACGAGATATGGAGGGTAAGATATTAAGTGCGAAGAGGGGTTATGTGAGAAAGTGAATCAGTGCTTATCACGTGAATGAGCAAGGGGTTACGTGAGAGAGTGAATCAGTGTTTAATAATGTGAGTAAGCGAGGGGTTACGTGAGAAAATGAGTCCTTGTTTTAAGAAAGTGAGTGAGCAAAGGATTAAGTGAGAATGAGGCATCGAGCAACTGTGAGTGAAATGCGAGTTATGTGAGAATGTGAGCCACTGATTAATAAAGTGTATGAATAAGAAGATAATATCAGATACGGAGAAAGTAAGACAAACTAATGATTATATAAGAACATTAATGACATGAAATATTGAGAACTGAGGCCCCGAACTGTCGACGCAATGCGTCCCTTGGTATGCCTCCGCCAAACCTTGCACACGGACTCACCTATACAACCTCCATGGCCTTGCTGACCTAATCAGTTCAATATCCCTTCACACTGTATCACTGACAAAACCTTGGTCGAAATCCGTCGAGGGTTCAGGAGATATCGTACCCACAAGGAATCAATAAGCACATAGTTAAACATCTTGAATCCAATAACTTAATTTGTGATGGACAGTATCGTTTTTGCCACGAAAGAGCCACTGTTGATATACTCGATCTCCTGACTCATACCATCCATCAGTCAACTGACGAACATCGCGAAACCCATGCAGAAGCTTTTGACATTTTTAAAGCTTTTGACAGTGTGTGGCATCGTTCCCTGCTATCCAAACTCCGTTGCTGTGGCCTATCATCTTTTGTTCCTCTGATTTCCTCATATATTGGCGAGAAAAATAAGAGTAAAAGTAACTGATGTATATTCCAGTTTCCACTCCATTAATGCCGGCGAGCTACATGGATCAGTTCTGGCCCCAACCCTATTTCTAATAATGATCTCTTATCTGTCACACATAAAACCATTTACTCATGTGCAGATGACACAACACTTCACAGTTCATTCACATTTAAACACCCATTCACAAAGTTTAATATCTTACTTACAACTCAGTACGGCAGTCTCCATAAACCAAGACTTATCTACTGTAAGATCATGGAATGGTGACAAAACAACATTGCATCATTTAATGCCAGGAAAACCAAATATATACAATTTACTATTAGATACTGCCTGATTCCTATATTACTCTCAATGCTACTAATAGTCCTGTCACTAAAAGTATTGAAATTCTTGGTGTTTCTCTTAACAATGCCCTCAGCTGGACCTCTCGTGTTTGATCACTTGCTAAAACCGCTTCAAGGAAACTTGGATTATTGTACAGAGTCCGTAACTTCTTCACTGAGGACCAGTTAGCTATAATTTACATGCGTCTTGTGCGCTCTCAGTTACAATATTGCTCACCCTTATGGAATGGATGTGGAGGGGCTGTACTAAAACAACTGGACAAAATTCAGAACAAAGCTATTAGAAATATTAGTAACTCTACTATGACCAATAAAGTACCTCCCCTACAGGTAACAAGGATGTTGCCTTCCTTGCACTATTTTACAGATACTTTTATGGCAAGTGCTCTAAGTTGCATCCATTGTGCCACCTCTCCACGCCTTCCCCCGCGCTACGCGGGCATCTGGTAGCGCTCATCACTGGAGTGTCGCACTGCCATATTGCAGAACTTCTGCTTATCAGAATTCTTTTATTCCCCGAACTGCATCTCTTTGGAAATCGCTTCCCCAAAGAGGTTTCCCCCCAAACTTCAGCCAACGGTTGTTCAACCCTAACTGTTACGGATTTTTTATGAATGAAGGGCACCTGTAATCAGGTGTATGGATTTTCTTTCTTTTGCTTTTCCATCCTCTGTTCTGTTATTGTAAAAAAGTCGACCCCATATGACCTTGACCCCTTGACCGCGCTGACCTAATCAGTTCATCGCCTCTTCATACTGTATCAAACAAACGTTTGGTCGAAATCCGTCAATGGGTTCAGGAGATATCGGTCCCACAAGTGTTACGGACGCATGGACCGATGCACGCACGGATGGACACACAAATCACTTAATGCCTCCGCCACCATAGGTGGGCGAAGGCATAAAAATTAGTATATGTGAATTAAGCTCAATACTGAGTAGAGGGAAATTGAGATAAAGTCATTTTACAAAGTCGGCCAGCAGTCAGGTGAGACAATGCAAGTAATAAAGCATGAGTGAGAAAATTAGATAATGGAAATGCTGTGTACGTGAAATGAAGCAAATAATGATTAACTTTCAAAGAGCATATGACAAAGAAAATGTGATAAAGCAAAAAAAAATCAAATATCCGGTGTTTAAAATGAGTAAGAAAGTAAAATGCCATGTAATAATCCCCTGAATATGATATCGCCTTTTTTTTTTTTTAATTATTGCCGGTACCAGACTATTTTATATAGCTCAGAGCAGCCCCTTATCAGTCCATGTGTTAATGAAGGATGTACTCTAGCCTTCATTAACATCCACAGGCTCCTATGGTGCACTCTCAAGTGACTAAAATCGTCTGGCGTTATCTGGAAAAGAATACTAGAGTTCTCCTTACTGTGAGATGGTTCATGTGACCGTATTAACACTCGTGGCTCATGTGACCGTATTAACACTCATGGCGCCTACACTCATTCACAACTGAGTAAAATCGTACGACTTTAGTTGGAATAAAATGGAGCAGTTCCTTTTATTAATAAGGGGCTCTCCTAACCTGAACAAAACTGCCACCCAGTTTCACGGGCAAACATGTAAATAAAGAAAACTACTGAAACGGTTCAAAATAGAAACAGAAAGTAAGCAAGAAAGTGATAAAGTGTGACAGACAGCGAGCTGGCAAGAGTGTGAAAAACTGAGAGAGTAAGCCAGAGCGAGAGCCATTACCGCCAGTCAACAACCCAGCCACTTTTTATACCCATTTTCCATTTCCTAATTAAAGTTTCGCCCCCCGCCACAAACAACCCTCTGCTCCATCTCTCTCTCTCTCTCTCTCTCTCTCTCTCTCTCTCTCTCTCTCTCTCTCATCTCTTCCTGTTTCCTTTTCTAAATCCTTTCATCATTATTCCCAAATCCCTCTAATCCTCCTCTCTCTCTCTCTTCCTACTTTTCATTCTACATCCTTTCTCAATCCCCCTCTCTAATTAATACCTGCTTCTATTTTTCTCCATCCTTTCCTCCCCCTTCTCTCATCCCTCCTTGCTTTTCTCCACCCTTTTATCTTTATCTCCTTTCTCTTTCATCCCTTCCTGGTTCTATTTCTTCATTATATATCATTTCAGTTCACGTGTGTGTGTGTGTGTGTGCGTGTGCGTGTGTGTGTGTGTGTGTGTGTGTGTGTGTGTGTGTGTGTTATTGCATACTTCATAGACATCCATGGTAAGTTTCCTGCCAGCTCACCCGTCAGGAACTATACTACAGTATATCCAGATTCTGTGCACCTCTACTCATGTAGCAGTACATCATAAAATTTACATTGCAAGATGTAGATACATAATAATTACAGAACTATTTTTAGCATGGATGCAGCTTTGTTTCCGCACAAGCTGGCTAAATGGTGACGTTCAATACAGCACCGACACATGAAGGGTCCACAAACACTCCTCCATTCTTTTTTCAGCAATTTCTTTCCACACCTGTCATCCAGCCATGGCCAGCAGACCCTGCCGGAAAATATAAGTTATCAGGTTTGTGTACGGTCACCGTTGTTAATTCAGTTCTTATATATGTGGCTATAGGTTTTCCCCTATACTATTGCCACCTTCACTGCCTCAGTTATTACGAGTAAATTTCCATTTTAGCTTAGTAACTAAACTCCTTTGATATTACTATTCTTGACTATTACCTTGCCCTTCAAACAGTGTGCAATGTTTCAAGTACTTGGTACAGTACAGTATTTCTTTTCTGTCTCAGGTCTGCTGGATGAATCATACCTCTTTTCCCAGAAATCATTCCACCTATATTGTACTTTTATCCAATTCTGTTTTATACATTTTCAGATTACTTACTGTTTTGTTTTCCTAGCTTTCTCCTTAATTATTTACATTCCTGATGTAGCTCTCCTTCACTAAATACCATATTTATCTCATTATTTCCTTTTTGTCACAGGCACTGTTTAACTGCTCCTTCATGTTTTTATAATACGCTTCCACCCGAACTAATATTCCCTGCCTTTCCTACAACCATCTACTTCATTACAATAACTGTCATTTCCATCCAAGTAACTATTTTTTGTACTACTTATGCATGGTACAGGCTATTTCCTGAGGCCTGAAGCAGTTGTTTACAGGTAAGAAAATGTCTTGGGATACAGATGCCTCAGTTTTTTTTTTTTTTTTTTTTTTTTTTTTTTTTTGGGGGGGGGGGGATCATGAAATACTCTGCACTGCTCAACTAACAATTTTCGTATTAAAGCCAAAACACCTACACTCAAATCTGAGTGCTTGACCGAAATAGGTAAATATTATAGCCATCATCCTAACTAGCCAATTCACTCTTACCTAGTAACTTTACCTAACTTTATCGAAACTAGATCAGCTTACTGATTTATTTTGATGCAAGAACGATTTACATATTTCAATAAAGAACTTAAGTGATTGCATTTAATTGTTGGTAGTAGTGAAAAATTTATTTACTGTTTTTTTACCCGTTCTGTAAATCAAAAGTGTAGAGAAACACTAAAGCCAGTAAAACATACAAACCTAACTGACCATTTACCAACGCGAACTCTGATATCTGTCATTTCTGGCATGTAATATAATATTATATATACAGACTTTCGATAAGTTATATACTTATTCAGCCTCAAATATGGAGGGCAAGTAGCAACGTACCCGGCAAAGGACTGACTCATAATGTTAGGAACCACTGCAACTGCCGCATGAATCAACTACAGTATGTAAATACTTGACCTGCATGCGATATACTTCAAGAAGCACCTCTTTATTAAAAAAAAATGTCATTTATTTAATTTCTTTCCAGTGCTAAGATTGTCACACATAATATCCAACTAGACTGAGGCAGAAGCCTTCAGACTTCCTCTCAAATGTGATAACTACAGCACTGAGCTGGCTAACAAACTCTGATATTGTTGCCGTTTCAAAAATCTATTAAGAAATTCCACTGGTAGTCTGAAATTAACCTGAGAGCACAATTTACTATCATACCTCCAAACATTATGCGGCGCGCCAGGTCGCCCTCACCACACCGGTAGTTTTGTTTACTCGTATTCGCTACAGATACATTTAGTCTTGTAAAATCCTTTGAACAGTCCTGGATATCTCATATATTTTAGCTTGTCATGGAAAACTTTATTCCTGCTTTATTCAGTGTTTATAATTGAAAAAACCAGCTAACACATTTATGAACATTTAAGTTTCTTACACGAAACGGGGGTCTCTGGTGGCGTTAACCCTCCTGTCAAATTCCATTACTATTTTACGCCATAATCAGGTGACGAAAACCTGGCGTGAACGGTGGTACGAGACACAGGAACGTCAGACGCTCCCGTTCGGCAATACTGGCGTTTAGTTTTTATAGTACGGCTCTGGCTCATTGAATTTCAAGCAACCACGATCTAGTATTCAAGCTGAGTGGCCAAGTTCCATCAGATGAAAACAAACCGACTACAGTGTCTCCTACGCCGCGAGGAGGGTAGTAAGTCTGTATTTCTAGAGCACTTCTTCGTGACTAGTATCACATATTAACGCTAATCTACTGTTACAACTCGGCAATCACGACGGCTAGATGGTAATTTTTGACCAAGTCAGAGTAAAAGGAGTACAGTAACTCTTACGCCGCGTGGAAGGCAGTGCGAGTCTGGGGGTCCCCCTTTCTTCCCTGATCCCAACCCAATTTCCAAGAGATCAAACGGCTTGCTGTAGATCTCCCTGCCCCACGAGAACTAGGGAAATGGCGCTGGCAAGACGACGTTAAACTGCTCTTCCTGTTACTATCCTCCTTTTACCTTAACGAAGCCCAGATTGTTATAGTTTTGTTGCTTTATTTCACGTACCGGTAGCTCAGTGGCAGAGAAGGACACAACCATGGCTCTACATCCTTTCCATAGTAATTTTTCGTGACTAGCATTATAGTTTAGTGCTTATCTATTGCTACAACTCGGCAGTCAAGATGGTGAAATGGCAGCGCTAGGCCGAGTTAGAATGAAAGGGGTAATCCATCTAACAGGCCGCGAGGAAGTCAGTGTGCCTATTTCTACAGGACTTCTTCGTGCCTAGCATCGTAATCTACTGCTACAACTCAGCAATCAAGACGGGTAGATGGTAATTTCAGGCCAAGCTAAAGTAAAAGGAATACAGTAGCTCTTACGGCACGAGGAAGGCGGTGTATGTCTGGGGTCTTCCTTTCTCCTTTGCTTCGAACCATGTTTCAGAGAAATCACGGGGCTTGCTGCAGATCTTCCAAAAAAAAATTAGATCGAGGGAAACAGCGATGGCGAGATAACGGAAACTGTTCTTCCTGTTATTATACCCTTTCCACTCAAACTTGGCCTAAAATCGCAATCTCTCTACCTTGAATAGAGTTGTAACAAGAGATTAACACTAGAGAATATGATGCAAGTAACGATGAAGTGCTATGCAAAAGGCTGTGCAGCTACTGGTACTCTAGAGTCTAGACTGGTGTTTGTCACGAAAAAGTGTCTCGGAAAGGATGCAGGGCCATATCACCTTCTTTTTTTCTTTTTTCTTTTTTTTGCCACTGAGCTACGTGACAAGCTATTAAAAAAAAAAAAAAAAAAGTAAATCTGGGACAAGTTATGGTGATATAACTATACCTGCATAGACTGCGTGTTCTCAAACGTCACCTCTGGAATTCAAATAACTTTCATTTTGGTATAATGTTGCTGCTACCAGACAATTAGGTGCTTGAGAGGGACACCTTGATATGTTGGCACCAATATAACCAGGCGTATAAACTGCCTGGTTATAAAAATGTCCCTCAGCTACGCGTACTTCCTTATCCCCCAAGAGGAGAGGGAGGATGAACTGCAGGATGGCAATTTAAGAATGTATTCCACTGGATTCACATTTCAGAAGAACCTGGGGCTGTTACTACTACTTCTACTACTATTACTACTTCTACTACAACTACAACTACTACTACTACTACTACTACTACTACTACTACTACCACCACCACCACCACCACCACCATCACGACCACCACCACCACCACCATCACGACCACCACCACCACCAGACGAATTTGGCTGAATTTTGAAAAGGCGTCTCGTATTTAGAGGTTTTAATCTCCTTCTGTTCGAAAAGTGTATCCTATGCTGAATAAAATCACCAGGAAACTGTATTTAAAAAAAAAAAAAAAGTCCTCGGTCTCAAAGGGTAAATAAATAATTTTGAGTGGCTTACCAGTGCTGGGTAAAATCGTATACAGTATATGACTTGAACTGGAGTAAAATAAGTAAATCATCCCCCAGAGGCTTAAGGGTTATGTATAAGTCATGCTCTTTCGACGTTAAGCAATTTACGAATATCACACGCTTCCTTTAGAGAAGATAATCAGAACTAAGGTCACGTCCACACCAAACGCTTGCTGGCGCGGGTGGGAGATCGGTAGAAATTCTGGTCCACGTCCAGTGGGGCCCCATGTGTGAGTAATAGTTAGGGCAATTTCCCGCTCACATCCGTCCGCGGCAGCAAGCATTTGGCGTGAACATGGCCTAAGAGAAATCAAAATACATCGTCCGAGACTTCACCTCAAGTCTATGAATATCTTAAGCATTTTTGTTTTATTCTTGTATTTATTTTTTTCTTGATCGGACTCCTAGCACACACACACACACACACACACACACACACACACACACACACACACACACCGTCCGTTAAACAGCTCTTCCACGCCATCACATGCAACCACTTGGGTGTTAATACATCTCCACCTAAACCATGACACGCATGGGTTATCTCATCCAAGTTCGGCGTGGCGTAGTGGTAATAAGCTGAGGTGTTTTTATTGCGTGGGAAAAGAAGTCTGGATGATGACGATGATGATGATGTATTCTGCAAAATACTAGATTTTAAATTCACTACCTGCCACAACCAGGGTGGATCTCGCAGCTACACTCAGCAATCCACTCCTATACCACTTGAACGAGAATGTACGTACCTCAGGCTCCTGAATACCACATCAGGGAGTATCACGAAAGTGTGATATAAAAAATGCAAACCGTCAATAAATAACCTGACTGCAGTGGGGAAATGACTGGGTAACGTCATGAGATCCATTTGTGGCTTAACTTTGTGGCTATTCTTGCTCTATCAAGAATATACAGTATGTAGGCTAGGTGATATCAGTATGTGATTACGAGCACGGGAGTGAATGTGAAAAAATATGCATGTACATATTTGTACCGGTATATATGTATACAGCTGTATGAGATTGTGAGAAGATGCACGTATGAATGTATGTATGTTTGCATTCATGTATGTACATACGTGTGCTTGCCAAGAGAATATTTTAATACATTAACATCACTAGTGAAACATAAAGCCAGATGACGACACATCTCAGACTCATACTAGTGTAAGCAGATTTATTCTCAAATTCGCTTTGCCCCTCACATATGGAACGTGATCTGTATTCCAAAAACTAATGTCAGACAACTTTGCTCATTTCCAGAGCGACATGCCCGGCCTGCAAGGGTTAAGTGCACCCGTGGGAGGGCAAGTCTGGCATATATTTTAAATGATAAATGAGGAGTGTTTGGGCTATGTTATATACACAATACACTTACATACAACAATAATGTATATATATTGCATGTGGTAATTGTTAAGAGCCTGAGATACGTTATACACAAATTATATATACGTACAACCATACTATAAATATTTATATGCATACGGTATTTGTTGAGTGGGCTACACTACATACACACACTATACTGTATATATATGTATATATATATATATATATATATATATATATATATATATATATATATATATATATATTGCTTGTGTGCATCATAACCTACAGTACAGTAGACTAATACGTATACAACCACAGGCAATATCATTATGTAATCTGGCCTAAGGATTGTCATAAGGATAAAAACATTTTAATGCACATTCTTAAGCTTTCACACACACACACACAAACACACACACACACACACACACACACACACACACACACACATACTAGGGTTTTATATAGAGATGTGTGTGTGTGTGTGTGTGTGTGTGTGTGTGTGTGTGTGTGTGTGTGTGTGTGTGTGTGTGTGTGTGTGTGTGTGTGTGTGTGTGTGTGTGTGTGTGTGTGTGTGTGTGTGTGTGTGTGTGTGTGTGTGTGTGTGTGTGTGTGTGTGTGTGTGTGTGTGTGTGTGTGTGTGTGTGGAGAGAGAGTGTGACCAAGGCCACTGGGCATATTGCTTTCTGTATACTGTACACATCCACGTAATCGTCCATTTTCTCGTCCTTTGTTCCTCTTACTCCATGGCTTCATATTTCACTCATTATTAAGCAATTATTAGTTCTATTTCCATTTCACAATTTCACTAATATATGGACATGATATTATTAGCACCGTCTGACAGATTTTACCTCACTCTATTTGGATTATTATTATTATTATTATTATTATTAAACACCATTACTACTACTACTACTACTACTACTACTGCTGCTGCTACTACTACTAGTACTACTACAACCATTATTTTTTCTTGCCTATAACGCTGATTTTTTTTTTTCTATTCCAACTTTTTAAAATTTTCTACTATCACACATTCTAAGGCTTTTATAATTTTCCCCTTCTATTCCACCTTCTCATTATATTTATTACCCTATGTTCTGCATCCTGGATTTCTTATTATCAGTTATGGCAACTTTTTCATTTTATCTTTTCACAACTCCATCAGTGCCAAAATTCTCCCCTTCCCTGAATAAATTAGTCTCGTGCCAGTAAGAATATATGGGAAAAGGCTATTCGGGTAAAATGCTTTCCATACACGCTATGTAACTTTCTTTTTTCAGTTCCAGTTTTTTTTTTCCTCGCTATTACTGTGAATATACTTTCTGTTCAAGGTTTCATGTTCATATTTATTATTATTATTATTGTTATTATTATTATTATTATTATTGTTGTTCTATTATTACTATCATTAACACATTAACTCACTCGTATCTCACTTTAAATCAATTCGCACTTGTCACTTGCATTACCTCACAATCACCCTTTGTCACTCAGTCTCACTACCACCCTTTCTCACTCAGGTTTTGATCACAGTGCTACTCCCTTTCTCATTCGCTCTACCTCTCTTTCTCACACATCGCTGAATCATCTATCAACTTTCATTTAATCCATCTCTCACTGACTTACTCTCGCTTTCTCATTCAGCTACCGTTCACTGTCTCTCTCACTTTAAAACAATATTTATCACTTTTTTAGTTGCACTACCCCACTCTCACTTTTGATATCTCACTATCTGGTTTCATTCTTTTGCTTCCTTGTATTCAACTCTATATTTCATTCTAACTTACTGCATATTCCCATGTTCTCAGTCTCACTTGATTACAACTCTCTCTCTCTCTCTCTCTCTCTCTCTCACACACTGGTTCTGCCCTGCACCCCGCTGTTCCAAGGCACTGTCTACCGCAAGGCAATATCGATTCACTGTACAGGTCGGGGCCTGCAAGAGTAACTACTTGCTTGTGGCTGATGGGACTGCTCGGGCAGACAGACCGGAGTAACTCAACAACAAATCACTGCTTGTACCTCACTGTTTTATACATCACTTTATCATTTACTTTATTCACTTCAGTTTCATTCTCACTTCTAACTTACACGTATCACTTTACATCTCTCGTTTCACTTCATCAATTCTTATTTCTGTTTGTATCCCTCCATATCGCCTTATCACCTTTTTTTTTTACTTTAATTTCATTCTCTCACTTCCAGCTTACTCCTCTCACTTTACTTGTGTTTTACTCTACCGTTCACTGACTATTATTGGCAGTATCCCTCGACATCTACTTATTATTCAAATTCATTTAATCACAATATTACTCTTTCTTACCTGCACTGAATCAAACTTCATTTATAACTGTCATTGTGTCACTGTTTCACTACTATATCACTCAGGCGCACCTGCTTTTCACACCCTTTGTCTCAACTTCTAATTTTTGGTCTCAATTTTTTCGTCGTCTGTCACCAAACTACCCGCTCCTCTCTCTCTCTCTCTCTCTCTCTCTTTTCCCTCGTTCATTTTTTCTCACTCACTCTTTCCTTGTACATCGCTTCACCTCCACCGCATTCGCTTACGCCTTATAACACCCTCCCATCCACCTCAATTCCTCATTTATCCACCCCCTCCTGCATCCTCCCCTAGCAGCAACCTTTTCCTTTCTTGTGCCTCCCTTCACCTTTATATTCAGTCCCTTAACCTCTCATCCCCATTCATTCGCCCGTTTACCCCTTCCCCACCCACCACACAACACCTCACTCTTCAACCCTTCCGCTCCTTTCTATATTCCCTGCCGATTCCCTCTTCCTTCCTCCTACCCTCCACTTCTTCCCTTACCCTTATATTTCCCCTACCGCCTCTAACCCCCCTGCCAACACCACAGCCTCTCCCTTCATATACCCAATCCCCAATCTACCCCTTCCAGCCTGCCCCTTCTCCCTGCCTTCCTTCTATTTCATAACCCTCTCCCAATCTTGATTCCCAAAAATCAGATTTCTTTGCCCTCTCTATCCCCTCCCACTCTCTCTCTCTAACTCACTCCCGCCCCTCCCCAAATCCCTCTGCCTTCCCCTCCCACTTCTTTCCATCTCTAAGCCATCCCCTATCAACATCCCTACCCATCATCCTCAACTTTCATCCTCCCCTTCCTTTCTCAAACTCACTTCGCTCCTTTCAGTTTACCCTTCCCCTTACTTCCCCCCACACTGTTCCCTACCTCTCTTACCCAATTCACCCTTCTCATATTTCCCCTTTACCCCTTCAAGCCTGCCCTTCTCCCCTCCCCTCCCCTCCCCTCCCCTCAAACACACTTACCCCGCCTTCCCCTCCTCCCTTCCCTTCGTTACCACCATTCTCCACATTCACATCTCATACCCTTACCCCTCCCCCTCCTCCCTAACACTCTCCCCAACTCCTCTCATACTCTTATCCTCCCTTCTCCCCACGTCCCCTTCCCAATACTGTTCTCCAGTTTAACACCTCCTTTGCCCCCCTCCCCTTTCTTCACCTCTCATAACCTCACTCATTCCCCATCTTTCTCTTCTCTTACCTCCTCTCCTGTGCCCTCTGCCTCCCCCTCTTTTCCTCCCTTCCATCTTCCCGAGAAGTCATCCCTTCTTCTTCCCTACCACACCTCACCCGCCAACCTGCTCCGTAATTTTATGCTCCCCTCGCCCCCCCCCCCTCGTTCTCTCTCTGCATCTTCCTACCTCTTTCCACTTCCTGATCTCTACTTCCCCCCGCCCCTCTTTCTTTCTCTCTCCTCTTTGTCCTTCTCCCTCTAACTCCCCCCCCCCCTCCCGCCCGCACGCAGGCACACACACACGCGCGCGCCTTTTATAACCTTTCGAGTTTTATTTTCGTTACCTAACTTTTTTTATACGTTTTCCTCACTGCGTACATCTCTTTTCTCACTATACCAACATCTCGACCTTGCCTAAAAAAAAAAAAAAACTATCCCGCTCTATCAACACTATTATGTTTTTCTTCTAATTTTTCCTTCCGTTCATCCTTCCCTTCGACCAAGCTATCATCCCTACCCACTTCTCTCTCTCTCCTTCTTTTCACCATTTTGCTTCCCTCTTCCTATCCTTTCCGTTACCTCCTGTCTATCTGACTATTTATCGATCCATCTGTCTACGAAATTACCTCATCATTCTTCCCTCCTTCCTTCACTCAACCCACCTCCTCCTTCCTTCCCTTCCGATTTCCCTTCTTTCTTTTATTATCAAACTTACCACTACATTCAACAAATTTCTCTCTCTCTCTCTCTCTCTCTCTCTCTCTCTCTCTCTCTCACCTCTCCTGTACTTTTTTATATCCTTCCCTTCCCTCATTTTCCGTCTTCCCATTCCTTCCTCTCCCTTCCTATCCATCTGTCTACATTCCTTCTCCCTCAATCTCCATCCATCCATCCATCAAGTCACTCTGCCTTCCCATAACTCCCTTTCCTCTCTTCCTTCCTTTCCATCCATCTACCCTTCCTTCATCTCTCCTTCTTCCTTCCTCAATGCCCCACCTCCATTCTTTATCCATCTAGCTACGTTTCATTCCTGTTTTCTTCTTCTTCTTGTCTCTCTTCATCCTTTTTTCATTCCCTTATCCATCCCTCTCTTCCTCCAACTTCCCAGTCATTCCTCCAACCCCATTTCAAATTCCACTATCTATTCATCCCTCAATCTACGGTATCTGTCCATCCAACTATCCGTCTTCCTTTCTCCTTCTCCATCTATTCACAAAATATCTTTCCTACTACTATTCATCCATTCAACATTCTATTTATTCATGTCTCTCTCTTTTCCCCTCCTTCCACTCTGATCATTCCATTCACTTCTTTCGCTTCCTCCCATCCCTCAACTCTTTCGCTCTATCCATTCGTTATATATATCCATACGGCAATTTATTTGTCAATACCTCCTTCTCTCTTCCTTCATCCTTTCATCCATCTATCCATCCTTCCTCACTTTGCATCTACCC